>NC_056741.1:1071633561-1071711061 GCF_019279795.1 Protopterus annectens
TCCTCCTTCTGTTGTAGAGTTTGTTTCTGGCAGGGGGCCACCAGATTGGCTTCCTTTTTTTGGAGGAGACCATCTTGGTTCTATTGTGTATTTTGAGATCCATGCATTTGTGTACGTATTCGTACAGTGCATTGGCGCATGATTCAGCGGTCATGCGACTATTCTACATTTGCATGGGTGCTGTGAAGTTAGCCACCTCTGTTTTTGGAGACCAAAGTTAGCTTTGCAGAAGTTTTTCATGGTGGTTACCTTTGCAGGAGGGGGTGGGAGGGGGTGTGCATTTCCAAGATGATTAGTTTGTGGACAGATCTAACCAGATAGGAGTTGACTATTGGTGTAGAGCAATGGTAGCCCATGTTAGTAATGACCAGGTCAAGGATGCTGCTACCTCTAGTGGGGATAAGAATGAGATGGTCCAATGCATTTGAATTAGTGAATTCCAGAAACATTGGGCCAAGTGTATTGGTACATGAGTAGTTTTCCCAGTTAATGGAGGGGTAGTTGAAGTCACCCAGTATAAGAGTGTTACGTTGTACCCTAATATTCTCCAGGGTGCTTAGGAATATGGATTGTGAGTCTTGGGACATTGGACATATAATATGTTTATGTGTGTGTGACGTCCGTGCACTGGCCCAATAATCAAGAAGCTTCAATCATCACCACTAACACCAGTAAGGAGCGTCCACATTGGGAAGTGTAACAAATACACAGTAAAGTACAGTTTCCCTTAAGAGCACATAGAGATCACAGTAAGTCTGAGGCTCGTTTCTCCCTTTTTCTCCAGATCCCCAATAAGACTCCCCAATGGCACAGGTATAGGGTCCAGATCTCAGCCTGGTGGTCAAGCTAAAACCTCCAGCACCCTCTCTGTCCAACTAGTGCTTCATGTCCCTGCCCAAGTAGCTGACACACAGACACACGCACACACAAACACACACACACTTTAACATTTGATTTAGATACAAACGCACAGACACTCCTGGAGAAGGCTGGCACAGGTTGTCCAGCTGTGCCTTTGTTCTGCCAGGCTATAAGGTAGTAATCACTGCCACCAACCACTAATATCAGCTACTGTAAGGCCCTTACCAAAGGGCATCCAATTATTAGTGCACAATATTATTGTTGCCCAAATAGTAAGTGTGACCCAGGGCTAAAATTATTGGAGTGGCTTGGACAGTATCACTATATACATGCAATGTACTCTAGAGCTTAAATTATCTCTACACAAAACAGCCACAATTGAAAGGTTTAAAAATATTTTAATAAATAATAATAAAAACACATGACAATACTTCTTACTGCACAGTGCTAATCAATCAAATCTTCAGAGAGGGAGGTTGTCATTAATTACTTTGTATCCACTCATTATTAATTCTAGAACTATTTTGGTAAAGAACTTCAAATATCATGGTGATTTTTGCAGTAGTAGGTATGGTGAACACATAGGAAAATTGGAAAGGGAGAATGCCATTACCAGTTCTGTGCTGGCATGTGTGAAGGATAAACTTGATTGGAATATAGGCCAAACTCTAATGTATGCTTAGATATGCAGTACTGTAGCATGGCTTTCCAACTAGTTTTTTTTTTTTTTTTTTTTTTTTTTTGTGCATCAGGTACAGTTAATCTTCTTATTAAGTAAGGACTGATTAGATCTGGGCATGTAACCTATGCTAAACATCCTCATTGTGAATGCTATGAAAGCCACTGCCAATTATTTTCCAGAGTCTGCACTTTGAAGTGAATTGGCCAGTAATTGGTACACCTTTTATGAGAATCACCTTAGGGTAGACGAGCAATTGAGTAACAAAACATTTTGGGGGATAGTTTGAAAGAAATTTGGGGCAACATGAAGGATATCTATTTTAAAAAATTGAGAACTAGAAGCTGTCACACTAGAACCACCCAACTCTGCAGCTGTGTCGGTGCCTGAGGATGTGTGTATTTTATAGTTTACTGCTGTTTTTAAAAAGACAATGGAAAGACATGGATAGTACTCTGTTTTTCACCCCATTGCCAACTGTCCTTTTATTGTTTCTGCATGATTGCTTTTGCAATATTCTGCATAGAAAATGTTAAATGATGCTTCAGATGTTCTTCGTGTTTCACTGTTGCAGTGATCACATTTGGGTTATCTGCCTGCAGTTAGCCCTCAGCCGGCCTGAATACCAGAGTCTTTGGATTTCTGCGTTGGATGCTGTCTCTTCTTCCATAACGTCAGGTCATCAGGGGTATGAAACATGCAGCCGACACCATTACATCAGTCTTTCTTGCCGTGCGGTGCCCATAGCAGAAGCAGGTCGGCCGACTCCTGAAATTTTCATTTTCGAGTTTCAGACCCGAAGTCTTCAAAAAAGCTAAGTACCCTATTAGCTTTCCTTTTTCTTGCTCTAACCGATGGCAGTAAAAGTTAATTGTCTTACCTGGGAAAAGCAAATACCTCATAGAGATTTTCATTCTTACTGCATCTCCTGCTTAGACCCAGACCACGACATCCCTCGTCAGTTTTTTTGCCTTATTCAACACCCAAACTATCAGTCTTCGGGCTATTTTTGCAGCTGATTATTTTTGTACTCGTTCTGTGTACTCCGAAATGGCTACATCAAGCCATCCGACTACCGATCTTACAAAAAAAGTAAGGATAAAGACAGAGACAGACCGCATAGGTCCAAAACTGCCGACAGTGCTTCTGTTAATCTAGTCGCCAGTCCACAGTGCTCAGTGAGGCGCTTTTGCAGCCCCTGATACCCACTACTTCTGATTCACAGGCCTCTACTGATACCACTTCGGAGTCTGGTATACCGCGAGATGCTTCTTCGACTATGGAACCTGTGGATGTCTCTACCTTTGATGAGTCCAGAGCCGCTGTGCAGGCACCAGCTTCTGAAGCTGTATTCAGGCCTACAGACATTCATATTAAACCAATGCCATCATTTTCATCCAGGCCTAAAACTCGCACCATGCCTAGAAAACCTACGACCAAACTGCAGGCCAAAGCCCATATGCCTAAAAAACAAATGCTTAGAATGGCTGAAAATCTCATTACCTTGATTAGGGGAAGCCAGCCTTCCCCGTCTAAGAGACCTAGAACTGAGTTTCTATCTGATTCTTCTGATCAGTAATCTGATTTTTCTGCTCCTTCTGATTACCAGGATTTGCCCTTATCTAGTTTTGAGGATTCTGATGCAGAGGATTCCATTCCCTCTGCTTCCCCTCCAGAAGATTTTTCTTTCAATGAAACCTTGTACACTCTTAGAGAGCATTTCCGCTGGGAAAGCCAGGATTACTTTGACTCCAAAAAGAGGCTTAGAGAATTCTTACTTCTACCTCAACACAGGCTTTAGCTATCCCTCCTGTTCTGGACATCGTAGATGACGCTTTCTTGGAATCTAGCCTTTCCCAAGATTCTTTATCTCCAGCTCCCAGAAAACCTAACAGGTATTACAAAGTACCTGACTCTCACAAGTTCCTCTTCAAGAATCTTTCTGCGGATCCGGAGACCATTTCCCAAGGACCAAAAGGCATTAAGGCTACTGCTGCCAAAAATCCTACCCCTTCTGACCATTTTGGGGTATAGTTTGAAAGAAATTTGGGGCAACATGAAAGATACCTATTTTAAAAAATTGAGAACTAGAAGCTGTCACACTAGAACCACCTAACACTTCAGCTGTGTTGGTGCCTGAGAATGTGTATATTTTATAGTTTACTGCTGTTTTTAAAGAGACAATGGAAAGACATGGATATTGCTCTGTTTTTCAGCCCGTTGCCAACTATCCTTTTATTGTTTCTGCATGATTGCTTTTGCAATATGCTGCATAGAAAATGTTAAATGATGCTCCAGTTTTATGTGCAGTCCTCCCAAATGCACTTCTTGCGGTGGGGGAACTGTCTGATTGTAGTAAGTGCAATACACATATCTGCTGTTATGTTGTAATATTTGACTGGGCTTATGTGTTTCAGTCCCACATTTCACATTTAGATAGTACAAGCTAGTCACATCCGTAAAGTATGGAAATAAAACCAGACTGTGGTATGGGTAAATAGGAATTCTTTTTTTTTTTTTATTTACCTGATGATGTGTATTCGTCCCTCAGCTCCGATTGGGAACAGATGCACATTGTGGCTGCTGCCTAGGAGACCAAGATTCATTTGCAAACACTGAGGGTATTACTTGTGGCAGACAGATAAGTCGTATGTTTTACAACAGTGGTATATGTTGGATGCCATGGAGAACAGACCAGACCAACAAGAATTCACTTTCTTCTAGCTAGACAAACATGAAAGGGAGATGGAATTCCTCTGCCAGACCAGCTGGCCATCGACCATCCGAACAAGGAAAAAAGAGGGAAGCATTGGTTCAGAGTAAGTGTTGATATTTAACCCTTCTCCTAGAGATATGAAATAACAACTATTTCATGTCTTTGTTCTTATGAGGAAGGCTAACAGTGTGGAAGCAAAGTGTGTTGTGTTCAGTTAATAAAATGTTTGTCTCCAAAATGGTAAAGCATAGTATAATATATAGATGGATATATACACACACACCTATCTATGTCTAGATCTAGATATATTACAGAATTGTTTATAAGCTGGTAAGGCAGAAGTGTTCGTATCTGCACAGCTGGACAGTTAATTAGGTCACAGTTTTACAAACTGATCTCTCCGAAATTTGCCTTGCTGAAAGAATCGACTTCAACGTTGTTGTACTGTCAGCAGTAAATTCCATTTCTAGTATGGAAGCTTTTGTTATGAGTTGCTAACTTCTAAAATGTTTAGAATATTCTTCAGTTTCATAGGGCAAAGGATACAAAAGGAGCAAACTGAAGCTATGCAAGTCACAGATGTAACAAATATTTTTTTAAATATGTATCATTGCTACTTTGTTATGGCATGGATTTTCTAGTTTATGGGTCAAGTCCTAATACTTGCACATAGCTGCCGGGCATAAACTAATCATAAATCTTTGTATTTACAGATTGCCATTTATTTTGAATCTCATCTGTAGCATGTTTCTGGCAAACTGCTGTTTCCAGACTAATTTATACTTTGCATTGTAGTGCATGTACCCAGTATGTAATTGTAAAATGTCATTCTTTGTGGTGGCTTTTCATTACTTACAGCATTATTAAGCTGCATATACCAATGCAATAAATCTCTCTAATGTTATTATTCTGCTGCATGTTAATAAGTTAACAAAAAAAAAAAAAATGTCATTACCATGTAACACATTTATTTCTGAAGAGTTCTCTTTACATGCATTAAATATAAACGAGGGATTATACACATCAAGAGTGAAGGTAGAATGTACTGTGGAAACATCTGTTTAAAGCGGTGTGTGTGTGTGTGTGTGTGTGTGTGTAACTGTAGATAACTAATTTAATGTGGCCTGTGTCCACTTCCTGTTATTATATGGAAACAGTGGCTATATGTCTTTGCTATATGGGGATGTAAACTTGAATCCTGAAGTAGCCTCCTCCCCGGTAATTCTGTGTGACCCTTCCGACCCTGTGTAATCAGTAAGAAAAAGTAACTAAAACAAATGTATTTCAGACAAGCTTACCAAATCACAGATCACTTAAGACTAGATAAGCATGGTTTACGCTTCCCTTTGCTATTCTAGAAAGTACAATTACAGTGATAATGAAAACAACCACTCTGTAGCCAATAATCCTACAACCCAAAATGAAATCAGCGTTTTAATGTAAAAACACAAAGGCTCAAAGCCAAAAAATACACTCCAAGTAAAGGGTCAAAATTTACAATCCAAGTAGAACGTCAAGCGCTTTCGTCATAACACTTCATCAGAACACTATAAAATTACTTTTCCCCACTTTTATACAAACAATCATCCTAGTTAATCACTGACAATGAGTTCTTAAAATTGAAATGCCCACCTATAAAAACATTTAAAAAGTAAACAAACATACCATGTGTTTGAAAAAAAACTTAAATTGTGAACCTTTTAAAGGATACTATAAAATTTAAGGACTGAAACATAAAGTTTAAAGTTTAGAAGCCCTAAACTTTAATTCAGGTTTAATACTTATGTGGTTGTTGATGCCAAGAGCTTCAGTGGCATTCAATTTAAGCTGCCATCTTGCTTCTGCTCTAAGCACTTTTAGTTCAATCACCACCCCTAATGTTTTTACTGACCACTTCTAAAATACCAAAATGAAAGGAATGTTCAGGATTCATATTAATGTGTTTGTAAAGTGCGTTGTTTTCGTCCTAATTTGTGATACTGTACAAATGCTCATAAATCCTTCTATTCAATCTCCTTTCTGTCTTCCCTACGTAAAAATAACTACAAACTTGGCAAATAGCAAGATAAACCAAACCAGTTGTACATGAACCTATTCCGAATTTAACCTCAATATTATGTGGTCCCAATTTAACCGTAGGGGTACCAGTAATGTACCTACAATAATCACATGCCCCGCACTTAATTGTCCCTTTCGTACTTCCTTTTTTAACTAAGTTAGGATTTTCCAACAAATTTTTAAGGTTCCTATTAAACCTGTATGTAAAGGAAGGATCCTTACCAATAACAGTCAATAATTCCTTATTCCCCTTAAACATGGCCCAGTTGTTTTTGATAATGTTTCTAACTTGAACAGAGGTTTCACCATGGGTTAATACCATTGTTTGTGAAACATCTCTACCACACTCCTGAGCCTGATCCAACTTAACCTCTGTGACCCCAAGTAGTGGTTTAAATCTAAAACCCCATTCACTGATAACCTGGTCCCTAATATGGGAAACAAAATCAAGGGGGTATTCCCTAGCCCTAAACATGTACACTAAAAGTTGTGTTTCAGGTTCTACCAGGCTAAAATTAGAACACATTCTGACAACCCGGACCATTTGGCCTTTAACAATGTTTCTCTTCACAAATAAAGTGTGACTACTTGTGAAGTCTAAATAATCATTAGAAAAAGTTGGTTTTCTATACACACAGGATTGAAAACTGTTAGAAGTAAAATCTTTACTCAAGTTAACATCCAAGTAGTTGATCTGTGTGTTTCCACTGCTGCCTGTGAATTTGAAATAGTCACAAATAGTCACAAATCCCATTAAGATGGTCTAAATATTTTTCATGTATCCCACCTCTTTTCCATAATATATCGTCAAAAAACCTTAGGTAGAGTAACCAAAAGTCTTTTTAGGGAGTGTCTAAAACAAAGATGGTCTCCCACCGATACATAACAAGGTTGGCAAAATGGGCGCACAACTGCTATCCATTGCCACACCTTTGACTTGTTTAAAAAATTCCCCACCAAAACTAAAAAAAAAAGTTGTGTGTAACTAATTTAATTTGGCCTGTGTCCACTTCCTGTTATTATATGGAAACAGTGGCTATATGTCTTTGCTATATGGGGATGTAAACTTGAATCCTGAAGTAGCCTCCTCCCCAGTAATTCTGTGTGACCCTTCCAACCCTGTGTAATCAGTAAGAAAAAGTAACTAAAACAAATGTATTTCTGACAAGCTTAACAAATCATAGATCACTTTAGACTAGATAAACATGGTTTACGCTTCCCTTTGCTATTCTAGAAAGTACAATTACAGTGATGAACTGGAAGTAGAAATGCCAAGCTGCTGCAAAAGAGTGATGGCCAGTGATTTGTGTCAGTAGTAGGCTTCCATTATTGATTAGGAGCAATCACCTGAGGTGCTGGGAAGGAGAAAGTAAAGTGTTTGTTTCCTTTCCTAGAGGTGGAAATCAACATTCTGTAGTTTTTTTTTTTTTTTTTTTTCCCTTCAAGTTTGACTACCTTCTTCCAGGGTATGTCATACAGTCAATGGAATGGATGTCCACTGCCATAAAAAAATAAGGTACTACGTCTGCATAGTTGCAATGTAAACTCACATGGTGATATTGAATGTTCAAACCTGTTGTTGTTTGTCTTTCGGCTTTTTCCCAGTTAGAGGTTGCCACAGTGGAACTCCTGCCCGCTAATGATTGGCAGTAGATTTTCACAAACGCCGAGGTGCCAGCTCGACGTCCAACCTTCAATGAAGGCACGCCCATTTATTCATGTCTTTCGAACGCCCACCCAACCGTGGGGAGGACATGCAGACTCCATACAGAAGGCACTCCCCCATGCTCCAGCCGAGAGTCGAACGGGAGAACCTCTTGCTGTGAGGCAACAACCCTACCGCTGCACCACCACGGATTAATGAATGTTCAAATCTGTAGTATGTAGTTTATTCATTTTACTCTTATTTTTTGCATTGCCTGCTTGAATTATTTCAATAACTGGTACATTCAGCATTCTTAAGTGGATGCTGACTTTGTGGATGAGTGTTCATTTACCAGCTTTTTTTTTAGACTTAACTTAATTCTTGAGCAAGCCTAAACAGTAGTGGTAAGGAATACCGAAAGTTTACATCACTGACTGGTGGGCCATATCCACCTTATTGCCTCATAACTGTGCACGACAGTTTTTAAGTTGCACCTTTTGTGTCTGTTGAATTGTGTTTTACAAAGAGCACTGTATGATATGCAACCACAGCAGGTAAAACCATATGGAGACTGCAGCCTTGGAGAATGTTCAAAAAGCCAATCTCCTAAACAAAGTATGATTTTTACCAAATAAGCGAACTTTAGAAAGTAGAAAGGGAAGGTGGTCATATATGATAGACCAATCAGCAGAGCTTCAGTTTGACTAATGGTCTATAAATGACCCATTGAAACACATTAAACTGATAGCAGACAAAGTTAAGACCATCTTGCCAGTTTCTTAAAAACTTTGGAGTCCTTAAGGAAAGGAAGATTCAGATTCTCTGATAGGAGTAAAAGGTCATCTTTTCACTGAGCATGCTAAAGAACACAGTAGAAAATATAGTGCATATGTAAGTTAGATCCCAGTATTAAGCCATTTAAGTTCACAGTATGCCTTTGTAATTCTGTTATGACGTGGAGACTGCATTGACCAGAATTACTGATAATTCCATTGTCAGTCTAATAATGGAAAATTAGTTACAGCATTGTACCTTGACCTGTAAAGGTGTTTGGGTTCGTTTTGTTCCCTTCTTGAGGGGGAAGGTATGGCTAAAGCAGCTTTGGCTTAGTGGACTTTTGACTTGCAGAGTATCAAAGGGTGAGCTGATGGACTTGGTATTTTGAACCGCCAAGGTAATAAACCTGGTGGGCGCACAAGAATTAGCACACTGCTTCTTAAACTATGTTGTACCACACAGATAAGTCAGATCCAGCAGTGATGTAGCCAGAATTTTTTTGAATTCTGCACCTTCTTCCAAAATGTTTTTCAGGGCACTGGGGCTTCTTGTTTCAAACAACTTTTCTGATTTCCCATGCAAATTTCTAAATGCTTGTCTTTCAGTGGACCTCTAAGTAGGAACAAGCCTGGTTTCCCCTCTCCATTTTAGTCAGGGCTTCCAAGATATGTTGGACTTGCCTAATATGATGGCTGGCTTGACCCTTGGCTTTCTCTGGAAAACCCCATTGCTGTCTTCTGATCCTCTCGAAGCAGTCACCACAGATTATTCTGCCGTAGGATAGAGTGGCATTTTCTGAGTCAGATGCTGCAGATGTTTGGTCACATTGGCCGGTTTGCAAACCGCATCCTTGAGATGAGGACAGTTCTTCTCATGCCACCAGCCTTCCACAGACCAGCACACCCCCCCACAATGCAGTGATGAATGTTACCTACACTGATGCTGATACGTAGTGTGTATTTTTTTTTTAATGTCTGAAAGCAATCTTTCTGATTTGACCTGTTTCATCAGCCTGTCCTGCCATGTAATCTAATAGAAACAGCTGACTAGCTGTGCTTTCAAGCCTCCTTTGAGGTGAACTGAAATTCCTCTCATGTAAATTTTCCTTGTAGCCATTACACCTACCAGATGTAATTTTGAGCTTCAAACACACTATGCATCTCTCTCCCATACATAGTCTTTCACAAGAATAGAACAGCAGTGGACACTGACCCTTTGTGCCAAAAGTGGCTACAGAATCTGAGAATAAGTCAGTTAACTTTCCAGTTTTCTTTCTTTTCTCATTGTCAGTGTGGAGAGCATCTTCTGTATTACCTTTAAGTGCTCAGTTATTTTCTCCCTTCAAAGAACTAAAGAATTTAGGAAAGTTCAATAGTTAGCTGTATTTTACACATGTTCTGAACTGGGTACTAGCATACATACAGACAAATATTTCAAGCATGAGCATAAATGCCCTTCTAACTTGCCAATATACCAAAACACTTGTTCCTATAGTAAGTGTCCAGGCTGTTCTTAAAAATATCTAAAGTAGTGCTTGGTTTAATGTAATTTGGTAGTCTGTTCCATGCATCAGCTACTCTGTCAGAGAATTCCTGTAGAATGTTCTACACAAGTTGTCTGATGATTCTCTAGTATTTTTTGATAACTCCAAACATTCCCAGAGGTAGTTGTCCCTAAATGCCCTATGTACCTGAATAAGATCTCCTCTTAGGTATCTGTAAGAGACACTGTAAAAGTTCAGATATTTTAGTCTTTCATAGTAACGTAGATTTTCACATCCATGGATGCCCTTGGTATATTTCCGGTTTACTCATGCTTGTCTTCTTATAGGGTTTCTATATTGTTATTCCATACTCAAGTTTGCGTCTAATGTAACTAACAAACAATGACTTCATTACTTTTAATTTCCTAGACTTTATAAATCTTTTTATATAACCTGTAGTACGGTAACTATCATTAACCAATTGATTGATATGAATAGAAAAACCCATAGCTGAATCTACCCATAAACCCAGGTCCTTAAATGAGTCTACAGTTTCAATCACTGTGTGCTGTATTAAATAATCAGCTTTGTTTGTTTCCCAAATCTCCTATACTTATTTTTGATGTATTTATCAGCATATTATTCTCCTGAACCAAAATGGTCAATTTAGTCAAATTATTTTGCACACATGCCTTATATGTAACACTTGTAATCAGTTTACCCAATTTCAGGTCATCTGCATATAAGACTGTAGAACACCTCCAATGAAAATGTTAGGTCTGAAAGATGCAATATAAACAAGTAAGGGCCTAGGACAGAGCCCTGTGGGACACCCTAACTGTAACCAAGGAATTCACCTGTCCAGTTGCTGTATGATACTTGCCATGTCCTATTTGTAAGCCATGCAGCTATCCATCTTATCAAGAGTACATCAGTACCTAGTTTTTCCACATATGCATGCTGATATATGGTTTCTATTTCCAACCTATCCAGTTCTGACAATAACTTGTCCAATATTACCTTCTCCATTCATTTTCCACAACATGAAAATAGACTTAAGGGTCTATGAGTCTGGGTTTTTCCTACTCCCCTTTCCCTTAAGGACAGGTTTAATAAGCACGCGTCTCCAATCTTGAGGAATCTCCCTATATTTCTCCCCATATTTATGTGACCTAGTGAGTAATAGATGTAATGGTAGTGTAAGTTCTTGCTGAAATGTTCTAGAATAAACTGTGTGCAGATTCTAAAGTATCTTTATCTAAATTTTCATGTCTAAAACTCTGTCTAGATTGACCCATAAACAAGGAGTCTTTTTACTTCAGGGACATAACTTTCAAGCACTTATAATTCCTACATAATGGCCAGATTATGCATTGTCATATTTTTAGAAGTTTCCCCTCTTGTTTTATAAATATTGATGCATAAAGACTGTTAGTGTTTTTGACTTATGTCATTCTTTGTTGGCATAGAACTGCTTTGTGATATTGCATCTATTGCCCTAGTTAGCACTGCAGTTTTGCAAAGAGGGCATTGTAAAAAGTCTTTCAGTGGCTGTTAAAGTGAACTTAAGTAGGCTGACAAAAAAGACATTGAAAACGAAAGTTCTGTATGAAGTATTTAAAATGCATTGCAATGATAGTAATGAAGGTTAGGAATAAAAGTGTAATATAGCCTTGTGGTACATTTGGTAGTGTGTTAAATTATTTAGTCCCATGCAATCTTGACATTCGTATACATCAGAGTAATGGGTCTTGTAGCAGCAGTGATGCCCATGGCTCCTCATACCATATTGTATGAGACAGCTCTACTCCGGACCTTGAGTCCAGTGGTCAAAGCTGACATCTCATGACAGAAGTAAAATTTTCGGGTCCAGTGATCAAAGCTGACATCTCATGACAGAAGTAAAATTTTCCAGGATTTGCAACTTGCATTTGAATTTGTGGCATTACATTTAAGACCATCTCTAGACAGTCCGTTCCAAGTGTCCATCCTCATATTCACTTGTCATCATAGATGTGTTGTTAGTTGACAGACTGCTCAAGTTGTATGTTCACAGAGGCCATTCTGCAAATCAATATCCTCTAGATGAGGGCATTTTTACATTTCATGCTTTTCAGGACTCCCTGCCTCATGGTGGTGGTGTTATCCACGCCAACAATATAACAGAAAGTTGGTACAATAACAAGCAAAGTAACCCATGATTACCCCTTCTATTGAAAAGTAGTGAGGTTATGGGGTTGGGCTGTGTCAAAAGGAGGCTTTCTAATTGCCAGCCCCCATTTCTGGGGTGGCGGCTTCTTTAGTGGACAGGTTCAATTGCTGCTTAATGTTGTCCAGGAGTAATCTGTCAGCCCATCAGAAGTGTGGAAGATCCATCTTGGGGGGGGGGGGGGGTGGCAGTCTTCCTGAAAACTCAACCAGCTCCAAATGCAGCAATATTTTTCCCTCATCCTTCTTCTGGACAGATGTCTCAGGAATGCTCTTATCCAGAAATGGCCCCCAGGTCTCCATTTTGCTTTTTCCTCCTCAGGGCTCCAACTCCTTGCCATTAGCATCCTTCAGGTTTTAGTAAGCATTTCTCAGAGATGCCTTTTTATTCATCCTCCAAAAGTGGATTCTCCTCCACTCCTTGAGATTTATAATTTTGTTTTAGTGAAGTTTTACTCTTCCTTCTTTGGAATCGACTCTTGCAGAACTGAAATATGTAGCAGGGGAAAAAAACTTGTGGCCATAATTTCTGAGTTACAAGCCTTATTTGTCAATCTTCCATAGTTACGTTTCCTCAAGAACAGAATAACGTTATGAACTAACGTATTTATGCCCAAGGTAGCCTCTGAGACTAACCTCATACAGTCCAATTATTTCCTAATTACACTAACAGAAGCAAATATTTTTATATTGTATCAATGGCTACTGACAGTTCAGAATGTGTCTATATGAAACCAGAATGGTCAGGAAAGATTCACAATTATTTGGCTACTTTTGGATCCAGAGTTTCAAAAATTGCATTATCATGATGGTTGATGTGTTCCATTAAGTTTTGCTATTAGAAACTCAAACTTATCAGTGCCTACCTTTGAAGTGTTTTTATTAAATATATCTGTAGATGATATTTGTACATCAGCTAGGTGGGCATCACTGAATACTTTCACAAGATCCTAATAGCTTGTTGTGAACTCTAGATCTCTATCTTCCTTTAGAACCGTAGTTATTAGGGTTATTTTCCCATGATAATGACCATCAAGGAGGATATGCTTTGACCTGTTGACAAGGATGGACCTCTCATACCAGTTAAAAAAGTTATGTAATTATCATAATGTTAGATCTTGGTATTCAGGTCCATCCTTTCCAACAGACTTACCTTTCTTCTCCCTACCTTAATGCAGACATGGTCTGGAGGATTCCGACTGGTTTTGCATGACATACTTTAGTGTGGCTGAACACAGAACTGAAGAGGAAACTGCCCTACAGAGCACTGTGGGTAAAAAAGGGAGGAGCTACTACCTTGAGTGGGCTTCAGATTGCTGAGCTGAAAGGTTAGGCGCCGGGCTGGCAACTCAACACTGTAAAACTCCACTGCCAATCATGAGCGGACAGGTGATCCGCTGTGGCAACCTATAACAGGGAAAAAGCCAAAAGAAGAAGTTGTGTTCCTGTTGTTGGTGAGAATGAACCTGCTCATCCAGATGTAACTTTACAGTAAGTATATAACTTTTCTTCCCTCTCCTATGTAGGAGTCTTTCCTTTTTTTGAACTTTTCTCTTTTGTCTCATGTCAAATTTTAGGGTGTTCTTGGGTATATAAGGAGTCTCAGCTTCTTCATTTTCAGATGTCAACTTTTATAGGCTGTTCACTAGATACCAGGACTTGTCAAGCATTTGTACTAAAGAGATGTAGACTGGGATCAAGGCATTCTCAAAGCATGTCTATTCATTTCTGTACAGCCACTTCCCATAGCCAGCAAACAACTGAGTGCTTTGGGATTGATGGTGTGCCTGCTGTTATAAGTAATGCCAGACATCATTGTGCTTTCAGTGTATACTGGTCTCAGGTGCAAGATTACTTGAATACTGTAAGAGCTGTAGGAGATCTGCAAGAATGTATGTAGTTTGGTAATGTGTTCTAATCTGCTCTAAGAAAGGGAACACCTTTTACTCCATTGCCTTTGTTGGTTATCCTTAGAACAGTTGTGAGGAGGCATTGCAAGGGTTAGACAATCCAAAGACTGTAGTCTGAGCCAGGAGGTCCCATTTGCAGATCAGTGCCCTGGAAGTGAGGGTGGTGGTTTCCTCCTTAGTACCTTGCATAAATGTATCTCTATTCATTTAGATGTGTGGCAGTTTTCTGATTTATCAGAAAGTAAGATATATATGTTTTGTTGTGTGCGTTTGTTGTGTATAGAATGCAGTCTTACCTTCTGTACATTGAAAAAGAGACTACAAGACTGGCAAGATTGGGCTTCCAAAACAGATAAATTTCTGTCTGTAGTTTATGTTCCCAAATGATCAGTCTTTTTGGGTGGACGGACACTGCTGTTTGATTTTTGTACCCCAAGAATAATCTTCGAATCCAGCTCTGGTTAGACAGTGGAATCTAAGACTTCTCCATACTTAGAGTATTTGCTCTGCTAATAACATTTTTCAGAATATGAGACTTCATTGTGGTATCCCCATTTTGGTATAGGCAGGTCTGATTTCTGTGTTTCAGACCTTTTTCCTAGGCACTCTTCTTCAACTGCCTCCACATCAGAAACTTTTGTGCCAGTCTTCCAGTAGATTCCATCCAGGTGTTTACATATGCAGGCTGACAGCTTGGTTACCAGGTTTCACGGAGAGCCTGGTAAGCAGCATTTTCTTGTAGCTCAGTTTCTGTCCTTTTGATTCTGCTTAGACTATGTAGACAGAAAGCCAACAGTGACAATTCTGAGAGATTTTCTATTGGGACCATTGCACGAAACACTTTTTCAGCCATAGTACTGCAAATTTTAGGATATCTTTAATAAAATATTGATTCAGGTTTGAGTTATCCATTCTTTAAAGTATAAATCAGTAGTAATGTGCTGTGTTGCACTTCAATGCAAGTTGAATCTTGATGTTCCTGGCTTTCCTTAGAATGAGTACAACATTTTGTGGGGTATACTTTTCTCACTATCCCTCCCATTAGAGATTCTGTTTTCTACCAGGCATTTATTTCATGTTGGAGAATCTTAAACTGTTCCTCCATGTCAGCTCTTATTTGTAGCAGACTTTTGAAGTGTTTATTAAGTAGAACCTTATTTTTGCTGGTGGTTACCTTTTCCACAGTATCTCTGAATTGTAAGCCCTTTCTGACAATCTTTCTTAAACTTACCTTTTATAAAGAAAGAAAGAAAAAAAAAAAGATGGGGTCTATGTATCACACCCCTTCATTTTGTATCTTAAATAGCCACCATCATTTCATTTGACTGTTTTCTGATTATGACAACCGAGTTCCTTCCTTGCTGTATGGATGTGTGCAGGTTGCAGAGTGTTACACTGACAGAACTGAGTTTACCTGCAATGAACATCAGCTGTTGTCTCTTTTGTTAAAGGGTGTGCAAAGTATTACACTAAACATATGTATAGAGTCTAATCAGATTATTTATCATGCACGTTTTTCAAAGTTGCAGACTACTCCAAAACTACTTAATATCAGAGCTGCCTTCTCTGCAGCTACTGTTTATGCAGTAGGTGATGGCTATCACAGAGGTGTCTTTGTAAAGGACTGCAAGTTGTACATCATTTCAGATCTGTCTTCCTTTGCAGCTGTGGTAATCAAAGCTGTATTCCTTTAGGCCAAACATCTATGTAAGCTGGGAACTCTGTCCTGTTCGTTCCTTCAGTCAGTGCTTTACAGTGCTGGATGTAAAGTTTTTATGGGCAATTTATGCTAAGTAACTGAGCGGAGACCTGACTGCATAAAGCAGAGCCTGCCTTCCATTCCTTGTCCTCCTGTACAAATGATTTTCTTGTATTACTTTTTTCCCTGCTTAGTTCAGAAGTGGAGAGGCAGATGAGAACAATGCATTATGGGATGGAGTCTGCAGCTGGGATGCTTCTAGCACCTTTGATGAGTCCTCTCAGTACCTGCAGCCAGAGCTGTACTCTGATATCTAACTTTGATAAGCATCCGTAATTTCCATTTTGTCACTCCCCCCCCCCCCCTAAAAAAAAAGGATCCAATCTGTATGGACGCAGGGACATGCCTGGATAAGCACCTCAATCTTCCTATGGAAAAGTCAAGAAGCTAGAAGATGTTCTTCATCTCACATTGCTGCAGTCCTTACTTATGGGTAGTCCGCTGTCCTCGGTCGGCCCGAATACCAAAGTATTAGGCTGACGTTGGTCATGGGCGCCTAGATCTGACATCAGAGCGTCTGGGTATAAAGGCGCATGACCGACGTCATATCCTCAGTCTTTTTTGCCGCATGGTCCGATGCAGAAGCAGAGTTGCAAGTGCCGTTCGGCGTTCTGAAATTTTCGTTTTGAGTTTCAGACCGATACCAAGTTGGGCTAAGTACCCGTTTGGGAATATTTTGTTTTTCTTGCCTCAGTTACTTACCGGATGTCAGAAAAAGTGAATAATTGTATTTCTTGTGGGAAACAGATACCGCATAGGGATTACCACTCGCTTTGTATTCCTTGTTTGGGACCGGAACACGACGTAGTCTGGTGTCGGTTTTGTGCTAGGTTTAATAAGCGCACTATAAAACGGAGGTTAGATTGCACTAGGTTAGTCTTTGACAAGAGGTGTAACTATAATATGCCGTCGGATGTTCCGACGCCTGCTTCTACTAAGAAGCGCAAAGACAAATCTTTAAAGCCTAGGCAGGATGATTCGTCCGTTTCGGATGCCGGACCTTTAGAAGCTACAGCTGAACAGGTGGATCCGGCTGAAGTTTCTGTTGAGTCCCAGGGGGAAACTTTGATTTTACAAGATGTGGCCTCTCAGGAGGCAGGCCAGGCTGAAGGGGCCTCTCAGGTTACTATTCTCCCTTCTATGCCTAAGGTGGTTAGGCCTTCTGCTACTGTTTCTAAGGCTCCTTCTAAGGACAGGTCTGTTTTGCCTTCCTCTGGTGTCAGTTCTGGTTCTTCAGGGTCTGTGCCTAAAAGCACATGCTTAAAATGGCAGAGGATTTGATTACTTTAATTAGAGGTTCTATGCCCCTCCTGATAAGAGGCCCAGGATGGAGCCAGAGTTGGAAAGTTTGGAGCAGGCCTCAGATGATTCAGAGTCTTCTACTGAGGACATTCAAGATTTCCCTCCTTATTCTGATTCTGATGCAGAGGATTCCACTCCTTCTGCTTCTCCTCCAGAGGATTTTTCATTTTCAGAAACTCTCCATTCCATGAGGGAGCATTTTAAGTGGGAGGACAGGATTACTCTGATTCCCGGAAGAGGCTTAGGGAGTTCTTGTTTTACCACAGCATAGACCCTTAGCTATACCTCCGGTTTTGGATGTTGTTTCAGATGTTTTCTCGGAAGCTTCCTTAATCCAGATTCTGTGCCTCCTGCCCCAGTTAAACCGGACAGGTATTACAGGGTGCCTGAGGCTCATAAATATCTGTATAAGAGTCCTAGGGCGGACCCAGAAACTATTAGTCAGGGGCCTAAGGGTGTTAGAGCCTCGGTTGTTAAGAATCCAGTTCCTCTGGATAAGGAAGCTAGAGCTTTGGATAGATGGGGTAAGAAGGTGTATACCTCTTCTACTTTAGCAGTGAGAGCTTTGAACTGCCAGTTTCATATGTTGAAGTATCAGAATTTCCTCCTTTCTCAGCTAAGATCTAAAGTGGATGCTTTGGCAGAGGGCATAGAGTGTAAAGAATTGCAGGATTTAGTGCATGTTTCTGAACAGGTGGGTAAGCACTCTTTGCAATGTGGTTTTGATGCTTTACAGGCTTCTTCTAGGGTGGCTGCCACTGGTTCAGTTATTCGTAGGCACGCCTGGCTTAAGGATCAGAATTTGTCTGAGCATGTTAAGTCTAGAATTCTGGATGCCCCTTTGCAGTCTGAAGTTTTGTTTGGTCCTCCTGTGGAGTCAGTCTTAAAGAAAATGGAAGACAAGGCTAAGTCTATGCAGACTGTTAAAGATTTTTTGCAGGTACAACCTCCAAAGTTTAGTAGAAATTGGCCTACTAAGGGGTGGACGTACCCTTCTTCTGATTCTCAGTCTAGGGGTAGATCTAGGCGTGGTAGGGCGAGAGCTCAGAGTACCTTCAGGCCGAGACAATGGAGTTCGCCTGCTCAATCTGCTGGTGAGGGCAGGGCCCAGTCCTTTCGTAAACAGGCCCAATGACCTGCATTTTCAGCTGCCAGATTCCTCTTGCCTGGCAGCTCCTTTGGGAGGAAAGTTGGCTCTTTTCAAGCAAAATTGGCATTTAGTCACCCAGGACAAATGGGTATTGGACATTATAAACCGAGGTTACAAGTTCTATTTCCATACCATGCCTCCTTTCAAAGGCATGCCAGACGTCCCTCCTCGGCAAAGGATAGAGGCTCACAGACAAATTTCTTTACTTCTTCAAATAGGAGCTATACAGCCAGTTCCTGTCAGAAGTGGGCCTAGGATTTTATTCTCGCCTGTTTCTAGTTCCAAAGAAAGGAAACACGTGGAGACCAATTTTGGATTTATCTATCCTCAACACTTATCTGGACATTCCAAAGTTCAAGATGCTGACTTTACAACAGCTTTTACCTCTGTTGGGAAAAGATCACTGGATGGTTACTCTGGATCTCAAAGAGGCTTACCTTCATGTTCCTATCAGGCCCAGTTGCAGGAGGTACCTGCGTTTTCGGGCTGGAAATTTACATTATCAGTTCTCTGCATTGCCCTTTGGCTTATCTACTGCGCCCAGAGTGTTCACAAAGGTTCTGGCTCCAGTGATAGCATTTTTCAGACTAAGAGGAATACAAATTTATCCTTATTTGGACGACTGTCTGATTATTGCACAAGAAAAGGACGAACTTCTTCATCATCTACAGTATGTGATGGCAGTGTTAAGATGCCTAGAGTATTCTGTGAACGAAACAAAGTCCAGTCTAGTACCCTCTCAGGACATGTGCTTTCTGGGTGTGAGACTGAATACAGCTTCCCAGATGGCTTTTTTGACCCCGGACAAACAAAGGAGCCTTTCTCTTTATTTCCAGCAAATGTCTCTATGGTCCAGGCTGACTGCAAGGACAGTCCTTCAAGCCTTGGGGTTCATGGCATCTTGTATTCTGGTGCTTCCCAATGCCAAATTGCATATGAGGAAGCTTCAATGGTATCTCAAAAATGTGTGGACACAGCACTGCCAAGATCTAGACACTGTCATTCAGATAATACCTTGCATTCAGAAGGAGTTTTTGTGGTGGGCTCAGGAATGTCACCTAAACAACGGACTCTCTGTGACCCGGCCAGAGGCGAGTCAGATTCTAACGACAGATGCCTCGGACAAGGCTTGGGGAGCACACCTCAATGGAAAATGGGTGCAAAACACGTGGCCTGTCAAACTCCAACACTTGCATATCAACTTGAAGGAAATGTTAGCAGTCCAGATGTTCTTCATTCCACATTGCTGCAGTCCTAACTATCGGGTAGTCCGCTGTCCAGTCGGCCCGAATACCAAAGTATATGGCTGACGTCGGTCACGGCGCATTAGACTGACGTCAGTACGTCAGGGTACTAATGCGCATGACCGACGTCATATCCTCCGTCTTTTTTGCCGCATGGTCCGATGCAGAAGCTGTTTTTGCGAGTGCAGGTTGGCGTTCTGAAAGTTTCTGAAGTCAGAGTTTCAGACCGAATCAAAGTTGGCTAAGTACCCGTTGGGAATATTTTGGTTTTTCTTGCCTCAGTATTTAACGGATGTCAGAAAAAGTGAATAACTGTATTTCTTGTGGGAAACAGATACCTCATAGGGATTACCATACTTTGTGTATACCTTGTTTAGGGCCTGAGCACGGCGTTGTTGGATGCCGCTCTTGTGCTAGGTTTAACAAACGCACTATTAAGAGAAGGTTAGACTGTGCCAGGTTAGTGTTTGGGAAGCGTTGTAATTATAAAATGCCGTCGGATGCTCCGGCCCGCTTCAGCCAAAAGCGCAAGGACAAAGCAGGGAAGCCTAGAGTGGAAGAACCGACAGTCCCGGACGTCGGTTCTTTAGAAAACTCAGTGGAGCCGGAGGTTCTGCCAGGAGTTTCTTTGGAGTCTCAGGGAGAAACTTTACTGTTACAGGATGTATCTCAGGAAGTAGGCCAGCCTGAAGGGGCTTCTCAGGTGGCTGTTCTTCCCTCTCTTCCTAAGGTGGTTAGGGCCTCGCCTTCTGTTTCTAAGGCTTCTTTAAGAGGCAGGCCTGCTTTAGCTTCAGTGGGGGTTTCTCCGAGTGTTTCAGGGTCTTTGCCTAAGAAGCATATGCTAAAAATGGCAGAGGATTTGATTACAATGATTAGAGGTTCTATGCCCCCTCCTGATAAGAGGCCTAGGGTGGAGCCTGAGTTTGAGAGTTTTGAGCAATGTTCGGAGGCTTCTGAGTCTTCGGCTGAAGACTTGCAGGAGTATCCTCCTTATTCTGATTCTGATGTGGATGATTCTACTCCTTCAGCTTCGCCTCCTGAGGATTTTTCATTTTCAGAGACTCTGCATTCCATGAGGGAGCATTTTAAATGGGAAGGTCAAGATTTCTCTGATTCCAGGAAGAGGCTTAGAGAATTCTTGTTTTTACCCCAGCATAGGCCTTTAGCTATACCGCCTGTTCTGAATGTGGTAGAAGATGTTTTGCAGAGGCTTCCCTGAATCCTGACTCTTTGCCCCCTGCCCCAGTTAAGCCGGATAGGTACTATAGGGTGCCTGAGGCCCATAAGTATCTTTTTAAGAGTCCTAGGGCAGACCCAGAAACTGTCTCTCAGGGGCCTAAAGGTGTGAAGGCTTCTGTGGTTAAAAATCCTGTTCCTTCTGATAAAGAGGCAAGGGCTTTGGATAGATGGGGAAAGAAAGTGTATACTTCTTCCACTTTAGCCATGAGGGCGTTGAATTGTCAGTTTCATATGTTAAAATATCAGAATTATCTCCTTTCACAATTGAAGTCTAAGGTGGATGCTCTGGCTGAAGGTATTGAGTGTAAAGAATTGCTGGATTTAGTTTATGTTTCTGAACAGGTGGGTAAGCATTCCTTACAGTGTGGTTTTGATGCTGTGCAGGCCTCCTCGAGGGTGGCTGCTACTGGTTCTGTTCTTCGTAGGCATGCCTGGTTGAGGGATCAGAACTTAGCTGAGCATGTTAAGACAAGGATTTTGGATGCTCCTTTACAGTCTGATGTGTTGTTTGGTTCGCCTGTGGAAGCAGTTTTAAAGAAAATGGAGGACAAGGCTAAGTCTATGCAAACTGTTAAGGATTTTTTGCAGGTGCAGCCTCCGAAGTTTAGTAGAAATTGGCCTGCTAAAGGGTGGACTTATCCTGCTTATGATTCCCAGTCTAGGGGTAGGTCTAGACGTGGTAGAGGCAGAGCTCAAGGTTCTTTTAGGCCTAGGACAAGGGAGTTCACCTGCTCAGACTTCTGGTGAGGGCAGGGGTCAGTCCTTTCGTAAGCAGACCCAATGACCTGCCTTTTCAGCTGCCAGTACATTCCCGCCTGGCAGCACCTTTGGGAGGAAGGCTGTCTCTTTTCAAAGAAAATTGGGATTTAATTACCCAAGACAGATGGGTTCTGGATATCATTCACCACGGTTACAGGTTTTATTTCCATACCTTGCCTCCTTTCAAAGGCATGCCAGACATTCCTTCTCTACAAAGAACAGAGGCTCACAAGCAAATTTCTCTGTTGCTCCAAATAGGGGCTATTCAGTCAGTTCCTGTGCCAGAAAGGGGCCTAGGATTTTATTCTCGCCTGTTCCTAGTATCAAAAAAGGGGAACACGTGGAGACCAATTTTGGATTTATCTATCCTCAACACTTATCTGGACATTCCCAAGTTCAAAATGTTGACGTTACAACAACTTTTACCTCTGCTGGGCAAAGATCACTGGATGGTAACTTTAGATCTAAAGGAAGCTTACCTTCATGTGCCAATAAGACTAAGTTGCAGGAAGTATCTGCGTTTTCGAGCTGGAAATTCTCATTATCAGTTCTCTGCATTGCCCTTTGGCTTATCTACTGCGCCCAGAGTATTCACAAAGGTTCTGGCTCCAGTGATAGCTTACTTCAGGCTAAAAGGAATTCAAATCTATCCTTACTTGGACGACTGCCTGATTCTGGCTCGAGAAAAGGAAGACCTTCTACAGCATTTGGAATATGTCATAGCAGTGCTAAGATGCCTAGGGTATTCTGTGAACGAAATAAAGTCCAGTCTAGTACCCTCTCAAGACATGTGCTTTCTGGGTGTGAGACTGAATACAGCAGCCCAGATGGCCTTTTTAACCCCGGACAAACAAAAGAATCTTTCCAGTTACTTCCATCACCTATCTCTTCAGTCCGGGCTGACTGCAAGGACAGTCCTTCAAGCCTTAGGGTTCATGGCATCTTGTATTCTGGTGCTTCCCAATGCCAAACTGCATATGAGGAAGCTACAATGGTATCTCAAAAATCTGTGGACACAGCACTGCCAGGATTTGGACACTGTCATTCAAATAATACCTTGCATTCAAAAGGAATTTTGTGGTGGGCTCAGGAATGTCACCTAAACAAGGGACTCTCTGTGACCCGGCCAGAGGCAAGTCAGATTCTAACGACAGATGCCTCAGATATTGCTTGGGGAGCTCATCTAAATGGAAAGTGGATACAAGACAAGTGGCCTGCCAGACTACAGCATCTACATATCAACATGAAAGAGATGTTAGCAGTCCAGTTTGCATTAATGGCTTTCAAGGAGTTACTTCTTCCAGGGCAGGTGTTGATTCTAACAGACAACACAACTGTCATGTGGTACATGAACAAACAAGGGTGAACACATTCTTACCCATTGTGCAGACAAGCAATGATTTTATGGGAAACTGCGCTCAGTTTGCAACTAACTCTTCAGGCAAGGTTTCTGCCGGAGCACAGAACTCCTTAGCAGATGTGTTAAGCAGACAAATCATGGATCCCCACGAGTGGAAACTGGATCTTCATGTATTTCAAACATTGACAGTGTCATGGGGAACTCCAGACATAGATCTGTTCGCTTCTCCACTAAACCACCAGCTGCCAAAGTTTTGCACGAAGGGATTTCATCACACAGCTTGGAAAGTGGATGCTCTTTCTTTCAGTTGGAAAAATCTTCATGTGTATGCTTTTCCACCTCTGCCTCTTCTCCCAAAGGTGCTTCTAAAGGTCAGACAAGACAAGCCAAGGATGATTTTAATAGCTCCAGATTGGCCTCGGCAGCACTGGTACCCATTACTGAGGAGTCTGGTAAGGAAGCCTCCATGGCCTTTACCCTTGATTCCACACCTGTTGTCTCAGAGGGACGGTCGTCTGCTCAATGTCAAGCTTCACTCTCTTCATCTAACAGCCTGGCATATTCTGTTTTGAAGGACAGCAGGTCTCAGCTTCCTCAGCAAGTTTTAAATGTGATTATGGAAGCCAGAAGACCTAGTACAAGGAAAGTGTCATGAAAAATGGAAGAGATTTTGTTTTGGACTGCAGCAAAAAATTTGGAGATTTCTGAGCCTAATTTGAGTGTGGCTCTTCAATATCTTACTGAGTTATTGGGCAAAGGTTTGTCTTTCTCTTCTATTAAAATTCATGCTGCAGCAATTTCAGCTCACTATGATTGTGACCCACCATTGTTTTCACATCCTTTGTTCAAGCAATTTCTTAGAGGGGCAAAGAATATAAGACCCCACGTGAGCTCCTACTCCTGCTTGGGACCTCAATTTTGTGTGGGAGCAACTTACTCTACAACCTTTTGAGACTCCGGCTACTGCTGAACTGAAATACTTGTCATGGAAGACTGCTTTTTTGTTGGCCATTACTTCTGCTAGAAGGGTTTCTGAGTTGCAGGCCCTTATGGCGGTTGAGCCTTTTTTGATTTTTCATAAGGATAGGGTATCATTACGTACTAATCCTTCCTTTATGCCTAAGGTGGTTTCTAGTGTGGCTTTAAACCAAACTATTCATTTGCCTACTTTTTATGCAGATCCCCAAAATAAAGGGAAAAGATTTTGCACACTTTAGATGTACACAGGCAATTGCGTTATTATTTAAGCAGGACTAAGGATTTTAGGCAGTCTCAGCAGTTGTTTGTTTCTTTTGCTTTGAGTTCGAGGGCAAGCCTGTGTCAAAACAAACTATTTCTAGGTGGATTGGGTTTTGCATTGCATTTTGTTATTCCCATCATGGCAAAGAGATTCCAGCTGGGATTAGGCCTCATTCCACTAGGGCTACTGCCACTTCAACAGCATTTCTAAGGGGGGTGGCAACTAAGGATATTTTGGAGGCAGCTACTTGGAGTTCAGTGCATACTTTCTCTAAGCATTACCACCTTCCTCTCTACTCTAAGTCTAGGGCTGGTTTTGCCACAGCTATTTTGCAAGGCATGTTATCAGCTCCTGCTTCCTTATGATTTGCCAGCCTCCCTTACCTCTGCTTTGGGATTCTACCCAATAGTTAGGACTGCAGCAATGTGGAATGAAGAACATAGTACAGTTTTGTACCTACCATAAATGTAGATGTTCGAGGATCCACATTGCTGCAGTCCAATTTACCCTCCCTCCTTCCCTTCTGTGTTTAGGGGTGGTTGTGTTGGTGAGGTTATATTCTGGTACCTTTGTATATATTGTATATATTTTTGGTGCAGGTATGTTTGGTGTTTTTGGTTTTGGCCTTGTCTTTTTAGGGTCTTCTGACATCTGGGGCAAGAAAAGACTGAGGATATGACGTCGGTCATGCGCATTAGTACCCTGACGTACTGACGTCAGTCTAATGCGCCGTGACCGACGTCAGCCATATACTTTGGTATTCGGGCCGACTGGACAGCGGACTACCCGATAGTTAGGACTGCAGCAATGTGGATCCTCGAACATCTACATTTATGGTAGGTACAAAACTGTACTTTTGCATTGATGGCTTTCAAAGATTTACTTCGTCCAGGGCAGGTGTTGATTCAAACAGACAACACTACTGTCATGTGGTACATCAACAAGCAGGGGGGAACCCATTCTTACCCTCTTTGCAGGCAAGCGATGATTCTGTGGGAAACTGCTCTCAATCTACACCTCAATCTTCAGGCAAGGTTTCTACCAGGAGCACAGAACTCCTTAGCAGATGTATTGAGCAGACAAATAGTGGATCCTCACGAGTGGAAACTGGATCCTCATGTATTTCAACAGTTGACAGTGTTATGGGCAACTCCAGACATAGATCTGTTCGCTTCTCCACTAAATTACCAGTTGCCAAAGTTTTGCACAAAAATGTTTCATCACACAGCTTGGAAGGTGGACGCTCTATCTTTCAGTTGGAACAATCTGCATGTATATGCCTTTCCACCTCTGCCTCTTCTTCCCAAGGTACTTTTGAAGGCCAGACAAGACAAGCCAACCATGATTTTGATAGCACCGGATTGGCCTCGACAACACTGGTACCCACTACTGAGGAGTTTAGTACGAGAACCTCCGTGGCCTCTGCCTTTGATTCCGCACCTTTTGTCACAAGAGTACAGTCACTTCCTCAATGTCAAGATTCAGTCTCTGCATCTAACAGCCTGGCATATTCTGTTTTAGACTCTGGAGGGTCTCAGCTTCCACAACAAGTTTTGAATGTTATTTTGGAGGCCAGGAGGCCTAGTACCAGGAAAGTTTACGCTGATAAATGGAGGAGATTTTTTATTTGGAGCAAAGGAAAGGACTTTGATGTCTCCAAACCTGATTTAAGTGTTGTTCTTCAATATCTTACTGAATTATTGGACAAGGGTTTGTCTTTCTCCTCAATAAAGGTCCATGCTGCAGCCATTTCTGCTCACTATGATTGTGACCCTCCTTTATTCTCTCATCCTTGGTTTAAGCAATTTCTTAGAGGGGCAAAGAATACAAGATCCCCACGTAGAGCTCCTACTCCTGCTTGGGATCTCAATTTTGTGTTGGAAAAACTTACTCTACAACCTTTTGAGCCTGCAGCTACTGCCGAGTTAAAGTATTTATCATGGAAAACTGCTTTTTTGTTGGCTATTACCTCTGCAAGAAGGGTTTCTGAATTACAGGCCCTCATGGCAGTGGAGCCTTTCCTGATTTTTCATAAGGATAGGGTATCTTTGCGTACTAATCCTTCCTTTATGCCTAAAGTGGTTTCTAGTGTGGCCTTAAATCAAACTATTCATTTGCCTACTTTTTATGCAAACCCCCAAAATAAAGGGGAGAAAATTTTGCATACTTTGGATATTCACAGGCAGTTGCGTTATTATTTGAGCAGAACCAAGGAGTTCAGACAGTCTCAGCAATTGTTTGTTTCTTTTGCTTTGGGTTCACAGGGTAAACCTGTTTCAAAACAAACTATTTCTAAATGGATTGGGTTTTGTATTTCTTTCTGTTATTCCCATCATGGTAAGGAGATTCCTGCTGGAATCAGGCCTCATTCCACTAGGGCTACTGCTACTTCTACGGCCTTTATAAGGGGGGTAGCTACAAAAGACATTTTGGTGGCAGCTACTTGGAGTTCAGGGCATACCTTTTCTAAACATTACCACCTTCCTCTTTATTCTAAGTCTAGGGCT
This sequence comes from Protopterus annectens, assembly GCF_019279795.1. NCBI lineage: Eukaryota > Metazoa > Chordata > Ceratodontiformes > Protopteridae > Protopterus > Protopterus annectens. The sequence continues at coordinate 1,071,660,459 of NC_056741.1, forward strand.
GGATTTGCCACTGCAATTTTACAGGGCATTCTAGCGGCCCCTAATGCTTTATGATTTTTACCATCCTCCCTTTCCCGTTGCTTTGGGATTCTACCCATAAGTAAGGACTGCAGCAATGTGAGATGAAGAACATAGTACAGTTTTGTACCTACCATAAATGTAGATGTTCGAAGATCCACATTGCTGCAGTCCAATACCCTCCCTCCTTCCCTCTGTAGTTTGACATGGTGCTATGCTTTAGGTGATGGTTGTTGTTGGGCATGTTTTTTGGGAGGTATTCTGTTTTTGGCTGTGGCCTTTCTGGTTTGGCCTTCTGACATCTGGGGCAAGAAAAGACTGAGGATATGACGTCGGTCATGTGCCTTTATACCCTGACGCTCTGATGTCAGATCTAGGCGCCCATGACCGATGTCAGCCTAATACTTTGGTATTCGGGCCGACCGAGGACAGCGGACTACCCATAAGTAAGGACTGCAGCAATGTGGATCTTCGAACATCTACATTTATGGTAGGTACAAAACTGTACTTTTCCACTTATTCCTTAGTCTCGCACCTGGATGACACTTATCAACTGTTCTAACTGATCTAACCAAGCTCACTGTTGTCACAGGTGGGAACTGTCTGTCATATCGGCTTGGCTCAAATGCTTGCCTTCATGTTAAACAGAAGGACTCTGAACATGCTTTATATATCTTGTGTATAGGAACAGTTACATTATGCCTCTGCCAAGCACCAAAATACACAGTTTCATAGGTAGTTAATTGACATATGGACTAAAAGACTTTTGTGGAGCATAGTCCAATTTCCCAGTTGCTTTTGAGAACTGTCTGTTTATGTGATATGGTCACAGTAGGCAAATGGAGTCTGAGGGAATCCAACCTGACTTGACTCCTGATAGTATGACTTTGTTTCTGTAGACTTGTGCTGTTTCTTTTCATTTGCATAGGAAGTCGCTTCACATGATCATGATCTTTTTTACCATATCAGAAAAGACTTCATCTATTTTCTTTTGTTTCTGCATACTGACTTTGTCTGCAATGTTGCAGGAAAAAACAGACAGTGATATGTAAGTAACAGTAACTTAAAAAAAGGATCAGTTTAGAATTGATTAGACTAGATTGTCAGTAATGTGAAGAATGATTTGTTTCATTTATTACAAACTAGCATTATTTCTAAGGATTTTGTATGACTACTTTATGGTAGATTTTCCTAAGATTCGTAATAATATATCTGGTCTACCTAAGATACTTAAGTCCTTGGTAAAACCTTTTCTAAGGCCAATAGTAAATGGCTCAGGATGGGTTACAGAAACAATTTCTAAATGGGTAGAAGGACAACTTAGACCTATGGTTAATAAGGCTATCTCTGTGTTAAGAGATTCTTCACATTTTTTACAACTAAATGACTATATGGATAACTTGAATTCAAATGCAAGATTTATTTTTGTAACCCTAGATGTAAAGAATCTCCTTACAGTCATTTCTAATAGTATAGGGCTAAGGTATATATATTGCTTTAATGAAGGAGTAGCATATATGGACAAAAAATATGTTGAACGTATATGCAGACTATTGAGTATTGTATTTGAGAACAGTGTGTTTGCCTTTGAACAGAAGTTTTATTTACAGCGTTGGGGTGTTGCCATGGGCACACCCTGCGCACCAACAGCTATGCAAACTTGGTTCTAGCTGAATGGGAAATGATATATTTTAACTGAGGAAAATCTGTGGCTAGCACATATGGGTTTATATCGCAGATTTGTGGATGTCTTTTTTTTTGTGTGGAAAGGAGATGTACAACAATTGGATGCCTTTGTTAACTATTTAGAGACAACCACTACATTTTTAAGATTTACTTTGCATTAATCAGTAGATTTTATAAAATTCTTGGATATTTTATTAAAAGTGGATGAAGAGGGTAAAATAAGTACTTTGTTATATCGTAAGTCATGCTGGAAAAATGCTCTTTTGGATAGGGGTAGCATGCACCCCCACCATATTTTTAAAAATGTCATAGATAATCAGCTTCTGTAGACTTGTGCTGTTTCTTTTCATTTGCATAGGAAGTCGCTTCACATGATCATCATCTTTTTTACCATATCAGAAAAGACTGCATCTATTTTCTTTCGTTTCTGCATACTGACTTTATTTGCAATGTTGCAGGGAAAAAAAACAGTGATATGTAAGTAACAGTAACTTTAAAAAGATCAGTGTGGAATTGATTAGAACAGATGTGCAGCTGTTTTAGCAACAAAATGCGACTAATGCCCCTGTATCAGAATCACTTGACACTTTATGATGTTCATTGTTTTGTTTTTCTTTTCAACATTAAAAACAACACTGGGAGATGACTTGTTTACGCTGTTTTTTATTGTTCAAGTTCTCCGTCTCTAATGTAATATCTGGTTGTTGAATCATTTAATTATGAAATTTCCTGATAGTAAATATGAATGAGTAGTTTTGTTTGCTGAAACCAAAATAGTTGAGCATTGGATTATTGTATACAAGCTAAGTGCAAATGGGAAGTAATGCCGAAACTTTAATTTGTAACAAAAGTGTTACAAAAGTGTTGCACTTGGATTGTGTGTGTGCATGTGTTTGCAGGTTGGAGTTAGAGTAAGCTGCGGAAAGGGATAAATGTGTGTTGTATTTGGCTTTTGTTTGTGTGTTTGGGATTGTTTGCAGGGTTATAGTTGGAGTCAGGGTTATGGAAGTTTTTGTGTGTGTGTGTGTGTGTGTGTGTGTGTGTGTGTGTGTGTGTGTGTGTGTGTGTGTATGCATACATGCATACATGCATCCATCCCCTTTTGTCTTGTTTAGCAGTACTGTTGGTTAAAGGGACTTTAATACTCCAGTGTCATGGGTAGGGCAGGGATAGTTACCAAAGACCCCCTGGCCAGTTTTACAAATATGTGCTAACCTCAGCCCTACATACTACGGTACTAAACACTCTTTCCTTAACAGTAGCTTGATCAAAAAAGGAAGTATTTTCCTTTTCTGTTAAATTTTTTTGTTTGTTTTTTTTTCATGTTACAGTTTTATCAGTTTTAAAGGTTGTCTATTTTTAGATGTGTTGTGTGCTGATTAATAGACTTATACTTGTGTTTACGTAGCATATCAAAATTCTGAAAGGCATGCAGTCAAATACTGGTTGGTTGATTGCATGGTTTCTAAACTGTCAATGTCGAACAAAAAGTGATCGAGTTTATATTAACAAAAGTGGGCATACATTCGCTAATATAAACTCAATATTTTGAATGGAGATCTGGGTATGATGTGGCTCGGGTAATTTACCCTTTTCCTCACTGTAGTACGATCTCAGTGTTGCTATATATAATAAGCAGGAGGTGTGGGAGGTGCAGGGGGACTTGTGAGGTCAGAAAATGTGTGGAGTCCCACGATTGCAGATCTGTACATGTAATCCATTTCAAGGAGGCCCATCCCTCCTTCGGAACAGGGGATATATAATCTTGGTATACACTGATTTTTTTTTTTTTTTTTTTGTAATAGTTTGGTGAGCATGAAGGATCCTTCTTGTTTTCCTCTAGGATTTTATTCCGAGATGTCAGTGCTGTTTTCAGGATTAATTTAAGTCTTCTAAAGTATTCCTTACTAAGTTTTATTTGCATTTTTTTCATGTTTTATTGTTGATCCTTCATAAAGTCCCAAATATTTATACACACCCTCTTGCTGAAGTTCTTTTATGCCACATTCTTGTCACAAACTGAAGTTTTCCTGCTTTAAAGGTTGCCTTTGCACATTTATCAAGACCAAATTACATTCTTATATCCTCTGAAAAAGTTTTGACAACCTGCAGTTGTGCTTTCAGTTCATCATCTGATGAGCTATATCGTTTTAAATCAACAACCACGGTGGTGCAGTGGTTAGCGTTGCCACCTCACATCAAGAGGTTTTCCGGTTCGATTCTCGGCTGGGGTGCCTTCTGTGCAGAGTCTGCATGTCTTCCCTGTGTTCGTGTGGGTTTCCTCCGGGTGCTTCGGTTTCCTCCCACATCCCAAAGACAAGCAGTAGGTGGATTGGACACTCTAAATTGGCCCTAGGTGTGAGTGTGTGCATGTGTGCCTTCTGTGGAAGGTTGGGAGCCAGGCTGGCAACTCGACACTGTAAAACTCCACTGCCAATCATGAGCGGACAGATGATCCGCTGTGGCGACCCCTAACCGGGAAAAGCCGAAAGAAGAACAAATCGAAGATAAGTCTTTACACATTGTTCTTTTCTCGGAGCCAAATTATAGTCATGGTCTAAGCTGTTAAATGAACAGCTTAATGGGTTAAGAGCAAATCGGAATAGCAACGGGTGACAGTCACCCTGGAATGCCCCCCTTTGAATTTTTATCTCTGGGATAACAATTTGTCATTTATCACGTCTTAATTGCAAAGTGGTCTGCCTTGGCAACTGTCAGTGATGTTACCTCGATGTTTAAGAAGCCCAGATTATATGTTTCTTTAAACAATTCAGTGTTAGATGCCTATGAGAAAGTATGTGAGCATGATATGTACTTAATAAATAGTAGACGCAAAGGAAAAGTTTTTAGTAATCTGAGCTTAAATGAAAGAAAAGCTCTTGTCAGATTTGCAAAATGACACGACTTATTTCTTTTAAATCACCAGACAAAGGAGGACCAGTTGTAGTCATGGATTATGCGTTTTATTTTTTTTTTACTCAAATGATTTTATTTTGATGAAATAATGCAGTAATTAAATACATTCATAACATTCAATAACTATTTACAGTATTTACATTCAGCCTGACCAAAAGGATTCAAAATAAAACATTTGTAGTTAAATAAGTTAATATATAAACTGTGATAGTTAGGAAGAGTTTGGTTCTATCTGTAGGGTATCAATCAAATTTAAAACTGATTATGCATTTTATAGTAGTAGTATGTGCGCTATGTTAAATTGTACAACTACTTGTATGCAAGTTACATGAAACAAATTCAGAATAATGATTACACGTTTACAAAATTCACTGTTGATTCAAAGCTTTTTGAATATTTTGCTGTTAAATGTCCACTTTACTAGTGATAGAGGGCCTTCCTAAAATTCCCAAAGATCCTGTATGCCCTCCTTTTAGACCTGATGTTGCTGAAGAAATTGAGTAATTGAACTCCTTTCTATTTTTGTGAAACAACTTAAACCTGTATTAGACTTGAATGCTTTTGTATTAAAGGACTCTAAACATTTTTTGATGGATTTATAGCATGTTTGAATGAACATGACTGTAGTAGTTTTATGCTTGTTACACTGGATGTGCAGTCACTCTTTACTAAAATACCTAATCAAGCTGGTATTCTTATGTTGCATGAATATTTGACTACCCATAGTGCTTACCAACCAAGCTTTATTGATTTACTTTATCTGTTGATGGAATTGGTTCTTGATAATAATGTTTTTGTCTTTGAGAATAATCTGTACCACCAATTAGATGGAGTGGCTATGGGCACATACAGTGCTAACAGCTATGCAGAGACGATCATGGTCAACTGGGAACAAAACGTAGTATTACAATCTGAATGGAAGCAGCTTATTTTTACAAGCATTTTGTTGATGATTTGTCTATTATTTGGAGTAGTAACCAGGTTGATTTTGATATGTTGTTTGAGTACAGTAATTTTAGTACATCTTTCCTGAGGTTTACAGCGACAAACACCATTTGTGAAATCAGTTTCCTTGATATTAAGGTCATTGTCTAGTAATGGTAAACTTATTACTGATGTGCCTTCATAATATACTTCTTCACAGACATAGTATGCACCCCAGGCATATATTTAATAATGTGGTTAAAGGACAAGGTATGAGAATTTCTTGCCTTAATGTAAGTGATGAGAAATATTTACAAGAGTCGGATGACTTAAAACATAAATATATAGAAAGGGAATACAATTGTGGTCAAGTAGTGGTAACTTTAGACCAGGTTAAAGGACAGGTCCACACACGCTAAACCAAATTACTCTTTACACATGGATATAGGCACGAGCCATGATAAAAAATAGTTTAAGGGTACAAGTCTTTTATTCCAGTGATGTTAAACAGGTTACTGAAATATGTAAGAGAAATTGGCACATACTGACATCTGATCCCAAGATTAAGGAAACTGTGGGTGAGCATCCAAACTTTGTGTTCAAAAATAAAAAGAACCTGAGTAAAATGTTAGGCTACCCTAAGCTCCCTTCAAATATAAAGACAGTTATTTCCCTGTAACCAGTGTAAATCATAAGACTATATTGATACCACTAGTTGATACAGGGAAGCAGTTTAAATAATGTATATGCTAATTGTAACACTCGTCATGTTGTGTATTTAGCTTACTGCTTGAAATGCCAGTCACTCTATATTGGAAAAACTGACAGAAGATTCAGGGATAGAATTAATGAACATTTGAGTAACATTAAAAATGCCAGCAGTATTAGTGCCCTAGCTAAAGTTGCATAACATGACTCTTCAGATAAATTTATGATGTATGCAGTAGAGAGACTGGTATCAACCCTCAGAGGAGGTGACTTTATGAACAAGATCTAATTGTCAAAAACCAGATGGATTATTCGCATGCGTGCTGATGCAGGATATAGTCTCAATGATAAGGTCCCTATACAGCTTTTTTTTTTTTTTTTTTTAAAGGCAGGGGGTTATAGGAAATAGTTATGCACTTTTTATTAATGAGCATAGTTTTTAAATGTAGGTTATATGAGCATGAATATAGACTGTTGGAAAATGTATGGTTTATACTGAGTTTTAGTAGGGACTAAAATGGACTTATTATATATGTATTTTATTATGCATGTCTTGATGTGTTTTTAACATTAGTTTTTGTTAATACTGGCTTTTGTGGAATCAGCACCTTGATAATGTTAATGTTTTTGCTGCAGGTTACTTGCTCTTTGTATAGAATATAGCATAGTAATTTCAGTGGAACTAGTACTTCAAGAGTGTGAATGTTTTAACTACAGGTATTTTAGATTGGTCAGCTGTGTACATATAGGGGTATATTTAAACAATGTTTTACTTGTTTCTTCATCTGATGAAGCAGTGTGCTTGATACTGCGAAAGCGCTCAGTAATAAAGCTACAGTTGTTTTAGCCTTTAATTTTCATTTTACTGTAATTGCTTTTTTTTCTGGCAGCCAACAGAATAAAACTTAAGGTTTTACTTTGTGTAAGCAGATTCAATGTCCCAAGTCATTTCCGTAGTTATAACCATTTGGTCCCCGACACATACTACTCTGTAGGTATTTTTTTTAATCTGCCAACTAATTACACTCAAAAAAAACAAAAAATGCTCCCAATTACCTCTTTCTTTCCCATCACACCTCCAACATTTGCTATAAACTTAGACAAAAATTATTTGAAGTCTGCTAGGGTTTTAAGATACATGTGCATGCTTCCAAACAAAAATCATAAACCTTCTAGACTTTTTGCATATTTGAGAGCCATGCATATGTCCTCCCATTATTTCCCCTGTAAATTACTTTTCCAGTCTCTCTTCCTAATCTTTTCTTACCTTCTCTGATCAATTTTTACAGTATTTGTGTGGTATTTATATGCCCTACTAATTATCCCTTTTTAAAGTGCAACTTCTTTTCTAGATTTTACAAAAAAACTCAGCCAGAGAACTTCTTTCATTTAGGACTCTCATATCTCTTGCTCCTTGCCTGTATTTTATCAGTCCCTGATAGGGAAAGCAGTCTTTAATCTGAAATCCAAACAACTTCTTTGCTTTATCTCAATCCATTACCTTTCTCACTGTAGTTATTTGCGCCTCAGTAGTTTGGCTGTTTTGCCAGTTTTCTCCAATTAATTCCAACTCACTCTTGCTGTCTTCTGTACCTCTACTTGGAGTCATCCATATTGGCAAAATCTCCTTTCTCTGTTTTGGTTTAGTTCTTGGAATATTTTCAGCAAATTTATGAATGTAAATTATTAATTTTTGCAAGTATTTTGGGTTTCTGATAGCAAGGCTGGAATGAACTGCATTTCTAAGTTAGGGTTCAGTTAGAGCTCATGAAATTGATACTGTTTCAGTCTTTGAGTTTCGTCAGTAGAGTTGTTCTTAGCACACACCAATGTGCCCAGAACCTTTCCTGTAATTCATATGGGGTTATATGTACTGGTAACATATCCAAGTACGAGTGTAAATTCTTTTAGACTCCTTGCTTGTACTACTAAAACATGAGAAGTCTTATGATGATGTCTATGCTTAGCTTAGCAGAAGCATTTTAGAATAAAGTAAGAGTGGAAATCAAACCAGAAGTAGACAAAAATCAGACCGTAACATGACTGTGCTGAAACATAAAGAATATAATGAAAAGGATTAGATGAGTAGAAAAAATGGAAAATCCACAAATACAGTGGAAATACAGAGATGATCTGAAACATCATGTTGTTCAAGATTTGACACAGATATGGTTATGGAGAGGTGAAATCAAACCAATAGATGAAAGGCTAATAATGGCAGCTCAGGATAGCAGACTTGTGTACACGTTGGTTTACAAAGTCCATTCCGAACAGTGGAAAAAGACAAATGTAGACCCTGTAAAACAGAACTGGAAACAGTTGAACATCTTGTTACTGGGTATGATATAGTCATGGCAGCTGACCTCTATACTGAAAAGCACAATAATGTGGAAAGACTATTGCACTGGATACTGTGCAAAACTGTAATATAGATGTATGTGAAAAGCATTTTAAACATGAAACTCAAAACGTAATAGAATATGATGAAGTTTATATCGCAAAGGATAACACATTATCGACGGTTCAGAATAGATGCAAGATACAAGTGTTGAAAATTGAAAGTGCTACACCCAGTAATAAGTGTCATATATTTATAGAGACAAAAGATACCCAGACAGTTGCAATAGTAGTAAGAGTAACAGGTCTCTTTAAAAAAAAATTACAATCATACATGTAACCCCATATGAATTGCAGATGGAGGCAATTCTGGGCACATTGTGAGTGCTGAGAACAGCACTATTACATAAACGTCAAAGAATGAAACAATGCTAATTTTGTGAACTCAAACCGTGCCATGACTTATGAATGGGAAGTTGTTCTTGTTAAGGTATTAGAAAGCCAAAACATTTGGAGATATTAAACAGGGGAGGTTGTTGGACTGGTATGTTAAGAAAGTTTATATCACTTCTAGTACTTTGGCAATCAGGTCCTGTAATTGTTTGCTTAAATATTATGTTATCAAAACATAGTTGCATCGTAGGTGCAGATTATTCAAAAAATTCCAGTTTATAAGGAAACAGGATATTCTCCTTGATGACAAATGCTTCTGTGGGCTTTGGAAATTAAAATGTGCTTATGATTTAATGAATGCTATTTACAAGAACAGCAGTGACGAGTATTTTTATATGCAGACATGCTTGGCTGTTATCCGAAAGTAATCTGGCTCAAATTCTAGAAGTTTCTGTTAAAAATAAACTTTTGTATGGTGGTCCAGCTTCACACCTTTTGAAGCCTTTTCAGTAGGGTAAAATGAAGGAACACCATCAGCTAAAGTGTTTCCTAGCCTTTATACCTATCCAAAGAAATTATTCATAATTTTCAAAACCTTAAACAAGGCAAAGGTTCGTCTAACAAGTGCCTCCTTCTAAATATAACAAATCTATGGCTTGTAAACTACCTCATGCAAAAGATGACTAAGGTTCAGTTCTCTTGGATGTACCAGTTGAGATTTCTTCTATATTAAATCAGTGAATGCTTAAAAAAGCGAACGCTGATTGATCAAACTTATGTAAGCGAATGTTTAAAATATCGAAGCAACAGAAACCCAAATTTTTTCCTAAGGAAAGAATTCTGTGGTCCATTTCTGTTGCTTCGGTATTTTCAGTGCTGTGGTGGAAAGTTACGGGTCGGGTTCATGTAAGTGTGCGATTGTGTGGATGTGAGTGTTAGGGCGGGTTAGGTGAGTTAGGGTTAGGGCGTGGGTTAGGTATGTGTGCGATTGTGTGAACGTGAGGGTTAGGGCTGGTTAGGTGAGTTAGGGATGTTCATCGTGTTTCACTGTTGCAGTCATTACACTTGGGTTATCCTGCTGGCAGGCTACCCACAGTCGGCCTGAATTCCAAAGTCTAGGTCCGGCATCGGTTGCTGTCGCCTCTTCCCTGACGTCAGTGTGCCGGGGGTATAAAAGATGCAGCCGACGCCATTTTCTTCAGTCTTTCTTGCCGCGCGGTGCCCGAAGCAAAAGCAGTTCGCAGGTGCCGGTCGGCAGACTCCTGAGATTTTCAAATCCGAATTTCAGAACCGAAGTTTTCATTAAAGCTAAGTACCCCGTTGGGGAAACTTTTTTCTTGCTCCAGACCAATGTCAGAAAAAGTTACCAATTGTATTCCTTGTGGAAGCAAATACCGCATAAGGATTTTCACTCTTACTGTATTCCTTGCGTAGGCCCTGATCACAACGTTGCTAGCTGTCGGTTTTGCCAACGCACTATTAAGCGTCGGTTTGATTTTGCATTTCATTACTTTGGCCGAAGGTTTAATTATATAATGCCATCGGAACAGCCGACAACCGGAGTTTACAAAAAACGCAAGGACAAGGAAAAGGATAGGCATCCGATGTCCAAAACCGACGACGAGGCCTCTGCTAGGCCAGCCGCCGGTTCTCAGTGAGGAGCTTTCGCAGCCCCTGGCGCCCGCTAGCTCAGAGCCACAGGCCACTTCCGACTCCCACATGGAGCTGACTGGGCCTCTGGATACTCAAGGTACTGGACACTCGGAAATCATTCCCTCAGATGGGTCCGGAGCCGCTGAGCAGGCATCGGCTTCTGAGGGTGTCTTCAGACCTACACAACTATATATTAAGGCATCTTCAGCTTCAAAGACAAAGACTAAAGCAGCTCTAAAGACAAAGAAACAAGTACAGCATTCTCCTACTCAGACTTCCATGCCTAAAAAACAGATGCTCAAAGTGGCCGAAGACCTAATTACTTTGAACAGGGGCTCCCATCCCCCTCCTGATAAGAGGCCTAGGCAAGAGACAGAGTATGATTCTTCTGATCAGGTTTCTATTTCCTCTGATTGCTCTTCTGAACAGGATTATTCCATGCTTCCCTATGAGGATTCTGATGCTGAAGAATCCATTCCTTCAGCCTCTCCTCCTGAGGATTATTATTTTGGGGAAACCCTACATATCATGAGGGAGCATTTCCACTGGGAGAGCCAAGATTATTCTGAATCTAAGAAAAGGCTCAGAGACTTTCTGCTACTTCCTCAGCACAGACCCCTTGCTATTCCACCTGTTCTAGACATTGTAGATGATGTATTTTCAGTCCCCTGACTCTTTACCCCCTGCACCTGCTAAGCCAGACAGATACTACAGGGTCCCGGATTCTCATAAATTCCTATATAATAACCCCGCTGCTGACCCAGAAACTATATCTCAGGGTCCCAAAGGGGTTAAAACTTCCACTGCAAAAAACCCTGTCCCCTCTGATAGGTATTCTAGGGCTCTAGACAGATGGGGGAAAAAAGTTTACACTTCTGCTACCTTGGCTGTAAGGGCTTTAAATTGTCAGTTTCGTATGCTTAAATATCAGCAGTATTTAATGTCACTGCTTAAACAGAAATTGTTTACAAATACTGAATGTTCAGAGAACAAGGAATTGCAGGATTTATTGCATGCAGCTGAACAAGTGGGAAAGCATACTTTGCAATGTGGTTATGATTCACTGGAGGCCTCTTGCAGGGCCACTGTTACAGGTTCTGTTATTAGAAGACATGTTTGGTTAAAGGAACAGAATCTGCCTGATCATGTTAAAAAAATATTAGATGCACCATTAAAGCATGATGCTTTGTTTGGTACTAAAGCAGAAGAGGTGTTGAAAAAAATGGAGGATAAAGCAAAATCCATGCAGACAATCAAGGATTTCTTACAGGTACAGCCACCCAGGTTTAGCAGGAACTGGCCTTCTAAAAATTGGTCCTTTCCAGTGTCAGACAGACCACAAAGAGGCAGATACAGGCATCCCAGAGGCAGATCTCAGCCCCAAGGCTCATATAGGCCTAAACAATGGGATGCTCCTACCTCCAAAAGTGGAGAAGACAAATCAGAACCTTACAGGAAACAGTCCCAATGACTTTCCTCTGCCAGATCCAAGCACTTTTCTTTTGGCAGCCCCCTTGGGGGAAAACTAGCACTTTTTTCATCAAATTGGCAAATGGTTACCTAAGACAAATGGGTCCTGAACATAGTGTCCCAAGGCTACAGGTTCCATTTTCACACCCTACCAAGGTCAAAAGGTATGCCAGACCTGCCACACAATCAATGGGCAGAGGCACAAAAACAAATTACAGCCCTCATGGACATGAGGGCCATTCAGCAAGTACCACAACAAGAGCAGGGGCAAGGATTTTACTCCAGACTTTTCCTAGTGCCCAGAAAGGACAAAACCTGGAGACCAATACTGGACCTGTCTATACTAAATACGTTTCTGGAAGTTCCAAAATTCAGGATGTTGACTGTACAGCAGCTACTGCCCATGCTGGGCAAGAAGGCTTGGCTCGTAACTTTGGACCTAAAAGAGGCATACCTGCATGTTCCAATCAGACAATCTTGCAGAAGATACCTCAGATTCATAGCTGGCTCAATGCATTACCAATTCTCTGCACTGCCCTTTGGCTTATCTACTGTGCCCAGGGTCTTCACAAAATGCCTGGCACCAGTAATTGCGTTTTGCAGACAAAGAGGAATTCAAATATATCCCTACTTGGACGACTGCCTAATTCAAGCAGAGAACAAAGACATTCTTCTAAAGCATCTGGCGTTTGTAAACAGATTACTAATTGGCCTAGGGTACACAGTAAGCGAAAAGAAATCAAAACTAGTGCCCTCTCAAGAGATAATATTCCTGGGTACAAGCTTAAATACAACCGCCCAGATGGCTTATCTCACGCCAGACAAACAAAAGCAACTGACTTCTTACTTCAAGAAATTGGCAACAAAAACCCACTTATCTGCAAGGAAAATCCTGCAGGCCTTGGGTTTCATGGCATCCTGCATTCTACTAATTCCATATGCCAGACTACATATGAGGAAACTACAATAGTATCTAAAAGTGTTTGGACTCAGCATTGCCACAGCCTGGAGACAATAATTGCACTCATTCCCCTGCCTGCAACAGGAGTTTCGATGGTGGGCAGAGGCCACAACAAGGGTCTGCCATTCAGTTTACCCACAGCCAGACAGACACTGACAACGGATGCATCAGATTATGCCTGGGGGGCCCATATGGCAGGAAAATGTATTCAGGGCACATGGCCTGCAAACCAGATGCATCTTCACATCAATCAAAAAGAGATGCTAGCTGTTCAAAATGCCCTGACAGCTTTCAAGGACCTGCTTCATCCAGGACAGCTACTGATAAAGACAGACAATACTACGGTCATGTGGTACATAAACAAGCAGGGAGGTACACATTCCTACCCCCTCTGCAGACAAGCAATGACCTTATGGGACACAGCATTGACTTTCCAAGTTCACCTGCAAGCACAATTCCTGCCAGGAAAAACAAATACCCTGGCAGACGAACGAAGCAGAAACCTCATGGATCCCCACAAATGGAAACTGGATCCACAAGTCTTCAGCATAATAACAAGGAAATGGGGATGCCCAGACATAGATCTATTTGCCTCCCCTCACAACTGCCAATTGCAGAGATTTTGAACAAGGATTTATCACAAGCAAGCATGGAAAGTGGACGCCCTGTCCTTCAGCTGGAAAAATCTAACAGTATATGCCTTTCCTCCACTGCCTCTCCTTCCCAGGGTACTCCTAAAGGTCAGACATGAGAAGCCAAAAATGATACTGATTGCACCAGACTGGCCATGCCAGCACTGATACCCAATCCTAAATAGCTTGTCTCCGGGTCCAGCATGGATATTGCCTCAAACTTCTCACTTGCTGACCCAACAAAACAATCTGATCCTGCACAGCCAACTCAGGACCTTAAATCTGGCAGCATGGCGGATAATGTAGCCATTTAAAACACTCCTCTTTCAAAAGCTGTTATGGATGTTATCTTGGAGGCCAGGAGGTCCAGTACCAGAAAATCTTATGCAGAAAAATGGAAGAGATTCTGTGCTTGGAACCAGGAACAAGGCATTGACACGTGTGTACCAAATATCCCTCAGATTTTACAATACCTAACTGAGATGCTGAATAAAGGCCTTTCTTTCTCATCAATTAAGATTCATGCCTCTGCCATTTCAGCCCATTACAATACGGAACCACCTATCTTTTCTCATCCTTTAATAAGGCAGTACCTCAGAGGGGCCAAAAACATTAGGCCTCCAAGGAGAGCACCAATTCCGGCCTGGGACCTCAATTATGTTTTGGAAAAACTCACACTGCCTTCTTTCGAGCCAGCATCAACAGCAGATCTAAAATTCTTATCCTGGAAAACAGCTCTGCTCCTAGCAATAACCTCTGCAAGACGAGTCTCGGAGTTACAAGCACTCATGGCTGTGGAACCTTTTATCATTTTTCATCCAGACAAGGTTTCTCTGAGGACAAACCCTACATTTATGCCTAAGGTGGTGTCCAGTGTGGCCCTCAACCAAACCATTCACTTGCCTACCTTTTATCCAAATCCACAGAACAAGGGTGAGAAAATTCTGCATTCTTTGGACATACACAGGCAGTTACGCTTCTACTTGGACAGAACTAAAGCTTTCAGAAAGACTGAGCAACTTTTAGTGTCATATGCTGCAGGATCACAAGGAAAGGCGATCTCAAAACAGACTATTTCTAAATGGATAGGCCATTGCATCCGTTTCTGCTATTTTCAGCATGACAAATCAGTGCCTAAGGGCATTAGGCCTCATTCCACCAGAGCAGCAGCCACTTCAGCAGCCTTCCTCAGAGGAGTACCAACCAAAGATATCTTAGAGGCTGCAACTTGGGAGTTCAGTGCACACTTTCACAAAGCACTACCACTTACTGCTTAAGTCCAGAGCAGGCTTTGCCACTGCAGTTCTGCAGGGCCTCATAGCCTGTCCTAATCCATTTTAGCCCAGCCACCCATCCTCAGCTTTGGGATTAAGCCCACGAGTAATGACTGCAACAGTGAAACACGATGAACATAGTACAGTTGTGTACCTACCATAAATGTAGATGATGAGTGTATTCACTGTTGCAGTCCAGGTTACCCACCCACCATCCCCCTTTTCTTTGCTGGGACTTATCTGCACTTCTCTATCCTATACAACTTATGTGGTGTATTTGCTTGTAGATGAAGGAAATGTTATTTTTGTGCATGCATTTTTATTGGCATATTTTTTCAGCCTACCAATTTGGGGGCACCTGACATCTGGGGCAAGAAAAACTGAAGAAAATGGCGTTGGCTGCATCTTTTATACCCCTGGTGCTCTGACGTCAGGGAAGAGGTGGCAGCAACCGACGCTGGACCTAGACTTTGGAATTCTGGCCGACTGAGGGCAGCCTGCCAACAGGATAACCCAAGAGTAATGACTGCAACAATGAATACACTCTAACATCTACATTTATGGTATGTACACGACTGTACTTTCCAGGCAGGCCTAGAGTCTGCAGCAGATCAGTTCACAAATTAAAATGTTACTGTGCATCCCACCTGAGGAGTAATGACGTTTGTTAGTAAAATAGTTTTCTCTTGATTATGACCTCTGATCTTGCAAATATTTTTCATGTATTGTTTTTATATTTTCATCTTTTATTTCATCTGGCTATAGGAAATGGCTACTTCCATTTCGTAAACAGGAAAAATTAAAATCAAGCTTGTGATACATTGAAATTTGTGTAGAATCTTATATATGGAAATATATTCACACAACTTTACGAACTTATTTTTGCTTGTTAACAAGTAATTGTGTTTGTGGTCAAAATGCTTTTGTTTTTCTTTTCAGAAGCTCCAGCAGGGTTTTCCATTGTTCAATCGATTTTGTCATACTTGGAGAACATAGAGAACGCATTTGTATGTTTGATCTATCAAGGACAATCTTCTTTATCTGAGGTATGGTAGTCCAGAGTGCCCAAATCATCAGAACTCTTTTACCAGCAAATTCTTACATAATGCCAGCTAATCAACTTGAGGAGGTTCACATGATAAATATGGTGCCCAGAGAGAACAAAGTCCAAGATGTAGTACCAGAGGTTCACACGGAGGAGCAGGAATTAGAATCATTGTCCTCTGGATTCTGTTCCAGTCCGGGTGGTTGCACAGACAGCACAGATGATGATGGAGATGATGATGAGGCCAGTGGCACAGAAAGTGCCCAAAATGGGGTAAGTCAAAATATCATATTTTAGCAAGTAGTTTTGCAATGTATATAGAATTATGTAATGTCCACATATTTGTAAATTATTACAAGTTACACATCACTTCAGGTCTGCCTTCCTTAGGGGCCATGGTGATCAAAGGTGTGTAGGTCAGCCAAACATCTATGTAAGCTAGGAACTCTGTCATGTCGGTTTCTTCAGCCATGGCCTTGTAGTGCTGGATGTGAAGGATTTATCGGTAATTAATGCTAGATGCATATTTCAACAAGTAGTTGTTCAATGTGTATAGAGTTATGTAATGTCTACGGCTTTAAGGGCCCATCTTTTGTAACTGAATTAATGAACTCCAAGTTGATCATTTGCATCTAAAGTAATTTTGGGTATTAAATTGTACCATGCAGAAAATGAATGTGAGAGTTATGTGGTGGTTATTCCAAGGTAAGTGCATTCTGTGTGTGAGCAGTACAAAAACTGAAGAAATGAAGTTTTTTTCTTCTCTCATAAGGTTAGTGAAAGTATAGTGACCTTCATGGATAATCCCTTTCTTTGAGTTGTCACCTAATTTTAAGATGTGTCTAGCTAATGCATTAGTAGACTTCCTATTACGTGTATCATTGATGTGTTCCAACACTCTTTCCTTCAGTGTACGGTTGGTTTTCCTAATATCGATCAAATATATATATATCAGAAGCTGTGTACTGTGCCCAATACACAAGATTCTTATCAGTACAGTCTGCATAGAATCGAAACTCAATAGTTTTTTGGGTCCTGGGGCGTATTGCAAAGGTCACTGACCAGATGTACTTACAGGCCTTGCATGATCTGAAAGCATATGTCCCTCTATGCTTAGAGTGTACCCTGTCATAATTGGTCCGTTTGTAACACAAGTGTTGCTTCAAAGTTTTATTCTTCTTAAATGTAAAGTGTGGAACCTCTCCAACCACCTTATTTGTACTCTCATCCGCCATGAGTATTGGCCAGTTTTTCTTATTGGCCAGTTTTTCTTTACTATATCACATACTATGTTGATATTACTGGAGTATGTCAAAACAGCTCTACTCATACCACTCTCTTCTTTGATTTGCTCAGTCTCTCTTTGATGTACCATTTTGCTAGAAAAATAGGGTTGGACTCCACTGCCATTAGCTTCTTTGATGGCTCGCTCTGTAACTCCTATTCTGTATCTA
This sequence comes from Protopterus annectens, assembly GCF_019279795.1. Lineage (NCBI taxonomy): Eukaryota > Metazoa > Chordata > Ceratodontiformes > Protopteridae > Protopterus > Protopterus annectens. The sequence goes on from NC_056741.1 coordinate 1,071,677,930, forward strand.
CGCTGTAGCAACTCTACATGCAAAGTGTCTAATACTTTCCTTAGAGAAATTGCATCAGCATGCAACAGCATTACCCTAAGAACTTGGTTCTTGACCACATTTGTAGGGATATGCCTAGGGTGTGCATACTAGTATTGTGCAGGATGTTGCTTTTCCTGCAGGGGTTTCCTATACATGCTAGTTGATAATGAATCCAATCCGTCCTTACTGACAAATGTGTCCAGAAAGTCAATACATTCCATAGAATGATACATAGTAAAGATAGAAAGGTGGTGGTATTTTGTAGGTAATCAGTGAATTGAACCAATATATTGTATGCTCCTTGCCATACAAGAAAAACATCATCTACAAAATGTTTGTAGAACTTCACATGTTTAAAAACCGAGGGTCCGTAAACACTGATTGTGCCTCCCAATAGGCTAGAACTATGTTGGCATAAGAGTTGGCACATGTCATGCCCATTGCAACCCCCAGTTTCTGCAACAAAATAGTCTGTCTCAAAGATAAAAACATTGTTCGCTAGTATTAAATATAGTAGTACACGTATCAGCTCCACCTTTGAGTTGGAAAATATACTATCTGTTATCAAAAACATTCTAATGCTTTCTATCCCTACATCATTGGGGATGACTGTAAAAAGCCAATTAACATCTAGTGTTACAAAAATAACGTTATTTAGATCTTTAAACTTGTTGGACCACTGATATAAATCTTGCAAAAACTGCTTAGAATCTTTTAGGACACTAGTGATGGAATCCAAAACCAACCTCAGTTGCTTCTCCACATATATAGATATTGAATGTTCATCGTGTTTCACTGTTGCAGTCATTACACTTGGGTTATCCTGCTTTGAGGCTACCCGCAGTCGGCCAGAGTTCCAAAGTCTAGGTCTGGCGTCGTTTGCTGCCGCCTCTTCCCTGACGTCAGTGCGCCAGGGGTATAAAAGATGCAACCAACGCCATTTTCTTCAGTCTTTCTTGCCGCACAGTGCCCAAAGCAAAAGCAGTTCGTAAGTGCCGGTCGGCCGACTCCTGAGATTTTCGAAATCGAGTTTCAGAACCAAAGTCTTCAATAAAGCTAAGTACCCTGTTGGTGAAACTTTTTCTTGCTCCAGACCGATGTCAGTAAAAGTTAACAATTGTATTTCTTGTGGGAAGCAAATACCTCATAAGGACTTTCACTCTTACTGTATTCCTTGCCTAGGTCCTGACCACGACGTTAGTAGTTGTCGGTTTTCTGTTCGATTCAACAAACGCACTATTAAGCGTCGGTTTGATTTTGCTTTACATTTCTTTGGCTGAAGGTTTAACTACATAATGCCATTGGAACAACCGATGACCGGAATTAATAAAAAACACAAAGACAAAGAAAAGGACAGGCATCCAAGGTCCAAAACCGACGACGAAGCCTCTTCTAGGCCAGTCGCCGGTTCACCGGTTCTCATTGAGGCGCTTTCGCAGCTCCTGACACCCGCTACCTCAGAGCCACAGGCCATATCTGACTCCCACTTGGAGACACCTAGGCCTCTGGAAACTCAAGTTATTGGACCTGCGGAAACTATTCCCTCAGATGGGTCCGGGGCCGCTGAGCAGGCATCGGCTTCTGAGGGTGTTTTCAGACCTTCACAGCGTACTATTAAGTCCACTGCAGCAGCCAAGGCAAAGTCAAAAACACCATTAAAGACAAGGAAACAGCATTCTCTTGGACAGTCATCCATGCCAAAGAAATAGATGCTTAAAATGGCCGAAGACCTAATTACTTTGATCAGGGGTTCCCATCCCCCTCCTGATAAAAGGCCTAGGCAAGACACTGACTATGATTCCTCTGACCAGGTTTGTGTTTCCTCTGATTCCTCTTCAGATCAGGGATATTCTCTCCCTCCTTATGAGGACTCTGATGCAGAAGAATCTATACCTTCAGCCTCTCCGCCTGAGGATTATTCTTTTGGGGAAACCCTGCACACCATGAGGGAGCATTTCCATTGGGAGAGCCATGATTACTCAGAATCCAAGAAAAGGCTCAGAGACTTTCTTTTATTGCCTCAGCACAGGCCCCTGGCTATCCCCCCTGTGCTTGATATTGTTGATGATGTTTTCTCTGAATCCAGTCTGTCTCCTGATTCTTTACCCCCTAAACCAGTTGAGCCAGACAGGTACTTACAGGGTCCCTGACTCTCATAAATTTCTTTACAAAAATCCTGCTGCGGACCCAGAAACAATTTCTCAGGGTCCCAAAGGGGTTAAGGCTTCCACTGCTAAAAACCCTGTCCCCTCTGATAGGGATTCCAGAGCTCTGGATAGATGGGGGAAAAAAGTTTACACTTCTGCTACTTTAGCTGTAAGGGCTTTAAACTGCCAGCAGTACCTCATGTCTTTGTTAAAACAGAAAATGCTTACAAACTAAGAAAGTCCTGACAGTAAGGAAATGCAGGCTTTATTGCATGCATCTGAACAAGTGGGAAAGCATACTCTGCAATGTGGTTTTGATTCATTAGCGGCTTCATGTAGAGCCGCAGTTACAGGCTCTGTCATTCGAAGGCATGCTTGGTTGAAAGAACAAAGTTTACCTAAACATGTTAAAAGTAAAATTATTGGATGTTCCACTACTGCATGATACTTTGTTTGGTGTTAAGGCAGAGGTGTTAAAGAAAATGGAGGATAAAGCAAAATCAATGCAGACGGTAAAGGATTTCTTACAGGTTCAACCACCTAGGTTTAGCAGAAACTGGCCTTCAAAAAATTGGTCATTTCTGGTGTCAGACAGGCCACAAAGAGGCAGATACAGACACCCAAGAGGCAGATCTCAGCCCTAAGGCTCCTACAGACCTAAACAATGGGGTGATTCAGCCCCCAGAGGAGGAGGAGACAAATCACAACCTTATAGGAAACAGTCCCAATTACTTCCCTCTACAAATGCCAAGCACTTACCTTTTGGCAGCACCCCTAGGGGGAAAGCTAGCACTTTTCTCACAAAATTGGCACCCAATTACCCAGGACAAATTGGGTACTGAATATTGTTTCTCAGGGTTACAGGTTCCACTTTCACACCCTTCCAAAATCAAAAGGTATGCCGGACCTGCCACAAAACCAATGGACAGAGGCACAAAAACAAATTGCTGCTCTCATGGACATGGGAGCTATTCAAAGAGTACCACAGCAAGAACAGGGACAAGGATTTTACTCAAGACTTTTCCTAGTACCCAGAAAGGACAGAGCCTGGAGACCAATACTGGACTTGTCAATCCTAAATGCTTTCCTGGATGTTCCAAAATTCAAAATGTTAACACTGCAGCAACTTCTACCCATGCTGGGCAAGAAGGCTTGGCTAGTTACTTTGGACCTCAAGGAGGCATACCTGCATGTCCCAATCAGACAATCTTGCAGAAGATACCTCAGATTCATAGCTGGCTCAATGCATTACCAATTCTCTGCACTGCCCTTTGGCTTATCTACTGCCCCCAGGGTCTTCGCAAAATGCCTGGCACCAGTAATTGCATTTTGCAGACAAAGAGGAATTCAAATATATCCCTACTTGGACGACTGCCTTATTCAAGCAGAGAGCAAGGACATTCTTCTAAAGCATCTGGTGTTTGTAAAAAAATTACTAATTTGCCTAGGGTACACAGTAAACGAAAATAAATCAAAACTAGTGCCCTCTCAAGAGATAATATTCCTGAGTGCAAGCTTAAATACAACTGCCCAGATGGCTTATCTCATGCCAGACAAGCAAAGGCAACTGACTCATTACTTTCAAATGATGGCAACAAAGACCCAGCTCCCTGCAAGATAAATTCTGCAGGCCCTGGGCTTCATGGCGTCCTGCATTCTACTAATTCCATATGCAAGACTGCATATGAGGAAACTACAATGGTATCTAAAAAGTGTTTGGACTCAACATTTCCACAGCCTGGAAACAATAATAACTTTAATTCCCTGCCTACAACAGGAGTTTTGATGGTGGTCCCGCGCCTGCCACCCCAACAAGGGACAACCTTTCACCTTACCCACAGCCAGGCAGACAGTAACAATGGATGCATCGGCTTATGCCGGGGGGGGGGGGCACATATGGCAGGAAAATGTATTCAGGGCATGTGGCCCAAGGAATAAATGCATCTTCACATGAATCAAAAAGAGATGCTAGCTGTACAGAATGCCCTGACAGTTTTCAAGGACCTACTACATCCAGGACAACTATAAATAAAGACGGACAATACCATAGTTATGTGGTACATAAACAAGCAAGGGGGCACACATTCCTACCCCCTCTGCAGGCAAGCCATGACTTTGTGGAACAGACCTATCAAGTACATCTGCAGGCGCAATTCCTGCCAGGAACAAAAAATACACTGGCAGACGAACTAAGCAGAAATCGTATGGATCATCACGAATGGAAACTAAATCCACAGGTCTTCAGCATGATAACAAGGAAATGGGGACGCCCAGACATAGATCTTTTTGCCTCCCCTCACAAATGCCAACTACAGAAATTCTGCACAAGAACTTATCACTCACAAGCATGGAAAGTGGATGCTCTATCATTCAGCTGGAAAACCCTGACAGTTTAGGCCTTCCCTCCACTGCCTCTTCTTCCCAAGTTTTTCCTAAAAGTCAGACAAGAGAAGCCAAAAATGATCCTGATTGCCCCAGACTGGCCACGCCAGCACTGGTACCCAATCCTAAAGAGCTTGTCTCAAGGCCCAGCCTGGCCTTTACCTCAAATTCCTCATCTTCTGACTCAACAAAACAATCAGATTCTGCACAGTCAACTCAGAACCTTAAATCTGGATGCATGGCAGATAATATAGCCACTCAGACCACACCTCTCTCTAAAGCTGTTGTGGATGTCATTTCAGAAGCCAGGAGGCCCAGCACTAGGAAATCTTATGCAGAAAAATGGAAGAGATTCTACGCTTGGAACCAGGCACAAGGGCTCGAACCACTGGTTCCAAATATACCTCAGATTTTACAATACCTAACTGAGATGCTGGACAAAGGCCTATCCTTCTTATCTATTAAGATCCATGCCTCTGCCATTTCAGCTCATTACAATATGGAACCTCCTATTTTTTCACATCCACTACTAAGACAGTACCTCAGAGGGGCAAAAAGCATAAGACCCCCAAGGAGAGCACCAATACCTACTTGGGATCTCAATTTTGTTTTAGAAAAGCTCACACTGCCTCCTTTTGAACCAGCCAGCACAGCTGATATAAAATTCTTATCATGGAAAACTGCTCTGCTCCTAGCAATAACTTCAGCAAGAAGAGTCTCAGAGTTACAGGCATTAATGGCAGTGGAACCTTTCATCATTTTTCACCAGGACAGGGTCTCTCTAGGGACAAACCCAACATTCATGCCAAAGGTGGTTTCCAATGTGGCTCTTAGCCAAACCATTCATTTGCCAACTTTCTATCCAAATCCCCAGAATAAAGGGGAGAGACTTCTGCACACTTTGGACATACACAGACAGCTACGATTCTACTTGGACAAAACAAAAGCTTTCAGAAAAACTGAGCAACTGTGTTTAGCCTATGCTGCAGGATCACAAGGAAAGCCCATCTCAAAGAAGACAATTTCAAAATGGATAGGACACTGCATTCGCTTCTGTTATGCACAACATGGCAAATCAGTGCCTAAGGGCATTAGGCCACATTCTCTGCAACCTGGAGTTCAGTGCACACTTTCACAAAGCACTACCACTTACCTCTCTACTCTAAATCCAGAGCAGGCTTTGCCACTGCAGTTCTGCAGGGCCTGGTAGCCTCTCCTAATCCTATTTAGGCCCAGCCACCCAACCTCAGCTTTGGGATTCAACCCAAGTGTAATGACTGCAACAGTGAAACACGATGAACATAGTACAGTTGTGTACCTACCATAAATGTACATGTTCGAGTGTATTCACTGTTGCAGTCCAGGTTACCCACCCACCATCCTCCTTTTCTTTGCTGGGACATTTCTGTACTTCTCAACTCTATACAACCTATGTGGTGTATTTGCTTGTAGATGAAGGAAGTGTTTAATTTAGTACATGTATGCTTTTTGGCATAATTTTTTCAGCCTTCCTATCTGGGGGCACCTGACATCTGGGGCAAGAAAAACTGAAGAAAATGGCGTCTGTTGCATCTTTTATACCCCTGGTGCACTGACGTCAGGGAAGAGGCGACAGCAACAGACGCTGGACCTAGACTTTGGAACTCCGGCCGACTGCGGGTAGCCTGCCAGCAGGATAACCCAAGTGTAATGACTGCAACAGTGAATACACTCGAACATCTACATTTATGGTAGGTACACAACTGTACTTTCCGTTAACCAACCCCTGCCTGAAACTGTAGGTCGAAAGGGAGGGTTAACACCATCTTTATGAATTTTCTGTGGTCCATAGATAATGGGTATCTTAGGGTGGTCAACAGAGAAATAGGTATAGAGACCATAATCAATCTGATTCGTCATTAATAAATCATGTAGATAGAAATTAAACCTATTTATAATCCCTGTAACCTGAAACCTTTGCAACTTCATGTACATTATTCAACATATCAATCAGCTTTTCAATATACGTAGTTTGTCCAGTAGTACTACCCCCCCCCCCCACCCCACCTTTATCTGTTGGTCTAATCATAAGTTGCTGTGCTTTAGTTAATTTATTTTTAAGTGCTTCAGTTTCTTTGGGTGTTAAATTATAAAAAGTAGTTCCATTGAGTTCATTATAGGTTCATAGGTAGGTACTGGGCTATCTGCCCGAAGGCATATATTAGCCCAGCCACGTTGTGCGGTATTCACTGCCCCTTTGGTTAGTTCCCTAGGCCCTTGATCTAGCAGCTAGTACCCTTGGCCCCTGTCTAGTAGAGCTGTTGGTATGATCCCTGGTGTGAACTTTCTGTTACCCATCCACTCGTCAAGGTTCCTCTTGAAGAGTTGATAGTGAGGGGCTCTGTCTTGTGTAGATCGGGACCTTGTTCCATAGCAAGGGAAGTCTTTGTGAAGGGAATCTATCCCTTCAGCATGTTCTATTCATTGTTGTGCTAAGGTTTATATCCCTAGAGCGTGTAGCTCGAGTGGATTTGGTTTTGTTAAGATGGAGCATGTTCAACAGTTCTGGGTTGGACATGGCTCTGTATGTTAGACAGAGATCGCCTCTGAGAAGGTGGTATGCAACAGAGAAAAGCCTTTTTTCAATCATGCTGCATAGGGCAACTGTTTGAGGCCAGTAATCCTCTTAGTGAGGTACCTCTGTGGTCTGTCCAGCTGCTGGAGATGCCTAGCCAGGTACATTCCAATTGGTGCATTGTACTCAATAATGGGTCTGATGAGGGAAGAGTAGAGGGGCACCAATACATCCTTAGATCTTGATGTGAACCCTTTCGTGATCAGATGGGTCACATAGAAGGACTTTCTAACTACCTTGGCAACATGGTTATCAAAGGAAAGCTGACTATCTACTTGGGTCCCTAGATCCCTTATTACTACTTCAGATTTCAGGGGGTTACCTCGTATGTGGTAGTTCGCGGGTACTCTGTTTTTTTCCAAAGGGGATTACTATGCATTTTTTAGCATTTAGCTTGAGAGCATGGCTTTGACACCATGTATCAGTCTCATTAAAGCCCTTCTGGAGGATATCCATGTCGGCCGGAGACTCTATTATAGCACCCAGTTTGCAGTCATCCACAAACTTGGTCAGCCACAGCTTGTCTGTACTTCTGAGAAGTATATGCCAACAGGAGGGGCCCCAGGACAGAGCCCTGAGGCACATGGTCTGGATTCGGACATAGATCTCTTACTTTGTGGGATCTGTCTGAGAGCCAGTTTGCGATCCATCTTGTTTATGCCCAGGTTGGTGAGTGTATCAATAATACCCAAATGGGGAATGGTGTCAAATGCTTTAGCAAGGTAAAGGTAAGCTGTGTATACCTCCTTTCCATTATCTATAGCATGAGTAACTGTCTCAAAGAAGTGCACCAGGTTCAGTCTGCCCTTGATGAAACCGAACTGTGTGGGGTCAAGTCCTTGGAGGTTCCCAATGTCTCCATTTATGAGATCCATAAGCATTGGCTTATAGATCAGACTGGTCAGGCTTATTGGTCGGTAGTTCCCAGGGTCTGCCATTCGATGGGCACATATCCTGTCGAGAGGCTGAGACTGAACAGGGTATTCAGATACACCATCTGGTCCCATGGAGGCAGTTTTTTAGCTTTAGATAGAGTCTTATTAACCAACATATCAGTAATAATTGAGTTACACAATCCCTGGAATAGTAATAGGCCCTGTAGGTGGTGAGGGGGGGGGGGTTGCACTGAACCTGTCAGACAAGATATCTTGTTGGCAATATCAGTGGGGTCAGTGTATTTTGTTCCATTTTGTACTAGCTCAGAACAGACCTGCCATAGAAGGCCTTATGGTTATCTTTGGCATCCTTGGCAACTTTCATTTCGAAATTGGCTTTAGTTGACTTGATGAGGGCCCTCAATTTCTTATTAAAGCTGATTAGGGAAGATTTTTCTACTTGAGATTTGGGCTTTTTTGTATGTCTCCTCCTTTTATTGTATAGTTTGCTTATGGCCGGTGTCCACCAGACTGGTTTCTTCTGCTTGAGGAAGGGGTCCTTGCAATCTCTGAAGATGTAAATAAAGTGCTTTGGTGTAGGATTCTCGTGGATGGATGATATTATCTGCAAAGGGAAGGAATGTGAAGCTCACTTCTGACGCAAGTAGTTTGAAGTTTGCTTTGGAAAAGGTTTTTTACGAAGGTTTCTTTGACTGGGGGAGGTGGAGGGGTGAGGATGTCTAGGGTTATCAGTTTGTGGTCTGATCTGACCAGAGAGGGAGTGATAACGGGTGTGGTACAATGAAGCCCATATTTGTGATGACTAAATCCAATATGTTGTCCCCTCTAGTGGGAGAACATACCAGTTGTTCAAGGGCATTTGAATTTATAAATTCTATGAACCGCTGGGCATAGGAGTTAGATCTTTGGTAGTTCGCCCAGTCTATACCAGGGTAGTTGAAATCACCCAAAAGTATGGTGTTGGGTAGGACCTTTATATTTTCCAATGACTCAAGGAATGCTGAGTGAGCATCTTTGGACATGGTGGGTGATCTATAACAGGCTACGACTTGAAATGAGGTTTTGCCTGCTGATAGTTGCGCATGGATGATCTCTGGGGCATCATGCTGCGCCACTAACCTGGAGATGTGGCTATCCTTGATGAATATGGATACACCTCCGCCCTTTGTACTGCGATCCGGTAACTGAGACCTGAAGGTATGATATGAATTGTAACCTGGTAGTGCTGGGGTGCTCTCTGGAGCCTTGAACCAGGTTTCCGTCACTGCACAAATATCGATTTTCTCCATACTGAGGAGTGCCTCGATTGCGTGCATTTTGAGGTTGAGACTTCTGGCGTTGATTAGCATTACCCTTAGATGTGACAGTGTTCGATCTCGCCGTTTGTTCTTACACCTGGGTTCGGAGCCGATCCTCGGCTCTGTGTCGGCCGCTTGCAAGCTCTGCATCGAGAAGAAGCTCGAGACAACCTAATACCCACAATCCCCCTCTGCCTTTACCTCAGATCTAGTTTGCCGCTGCAGCGTTCGCATCACTGGGTCGAGCTCGAGTACCTAAAGATAAGATTTAAGATTTTATTCTTGTTGTTTCAGAGTAGTTTTATTCTAAAATGTTTGTTTAGTGACATAGTGTGTGTGTGTGTGGTACGGTTGAGGAATTCTCGGTTCCGTTTAAGTTTATTTAAACTTATTAGAGTTTCCCTCGGGGCCTACCACCCCTTCTTGAATTGACTGCCGGATTGACATTTTTCCTTTTACTGGATTCGACAATTTCACCGGACTTGACTTTATTACTGGACTTGACTTCTCACTTTCTAGCCATATTAAGTGTAAGATGTCTGAAAAGGCTAAATCTGCATTCAAGCGTTGCCAATGTGGGCAAAAGATGTCAGTTACTGACAATCATAGTTCCTGCGTCTACTGTCTTGGCCCTCTCCATCTGCAAGAAGACTGCTCAATTTGTCATTCTTTCAGTGGGAGGGTCATGACAGATAGGCGCAGGAAACTCATGGATAGGGGTTTGTTAAAACCTACCTTTCAAGAGGCTCTGGATGCTTCAGACCAGGCATCCAAATCCTCGAAGGAATCGAAGACGTCGGAGCCCAGGTCATCGGCTCCGAGCTCTTCAGCTAAAGTTAGATCACCGGTTCCACAGACTTCGGGGCCGAGTGTTCAACTGTTGTCAGTTTCCGAGCCTCGAGTCTTGGAACCGGTGACGGAGCTCCCTCCCCCGACACTGTTGAGGTCGGCTCCGTCTTCGATTCCTTCGACCCGTTCTTCCAGGCCCCTCTCTGATACTGATGTTGACCGCGTGGTGCAGAAGTTAATGGAGAATACGGTCTTATCCAAACTCATCTCTGTCTCCTCTCAATTGGTGTCGAGACTTGAAGGCCTTCCACTGTCTCCATCTGTTCCTCCTCCGAGACCTGTCCAGTCTTCGGAGCCGGAAGAAGCTGAGCTGCTGATTGTGGAGCCCTCGGTGCCAGAACCGTCCTTTTCTCGGTCGGCTCCGTTCACCTCGACTCCGTTGGATCCGGTACCGGAGTCTCGGAGCCGAAGATCCATCCTGGGTTCCGGGACCGAGAGTCGGACCGATATTTCGGTTCCGACGCTCCCTCTCGGGGCCTCGGCTCGGATCGACTCGGTTCCGTCCTCGGGGTCGATGCCTGTTTCGGGGATTCTTCCCATTTCTTCGGAACCGGGAGATACCTCGACTCGGGACCCGGGGGCCTTCGATCTCATGAGGAAGGTGTTGTCTACCCAGACAACCACATCAGCAGATACAGCTTCTCCTCCCCATAAAGGTCCGTTATCCTCCTCTGCACCCACGGCTACAGCTAAGCGTCGAGCACCTGTGTCTCAGCCACCCCTGGAGGTGCCCCTCTTCCTCGGAGGCTTCTTCGGATGCTCCCCCCGAAGAAGTCCCTAGGAAAAGATTGTGTAAGAGGAGACACTTAGATTCTCCACAAGAATCTTTGACATCCGATACTGACTTGGATGAGTCAGAAGGGTCCCCAAAGTCACCCTCAGAAGATGTCTCCTTTTCTGACATCTTGGAGATCCTAAAGCAGAGAGGTGATTGGCAGTCCCTCCCCCCTTCTGAGGATGAGTCAGTCTTGCTGAAGGCATTTGGTGCTCGCCCTTCCTCCTCCTGGGTCACTCCGCCCTTCGATGAGTTAATGGAGCTGATTGCTCGAAGGGCGTGGGAGACGCCTGACACGGTGGAGCCAGTCCCTAGAAAGCCTAATAAGTATATTACTGCACCCCAGGACAAGGCTTATCTGACAAAAGGAGTTCCAGTGGACGCTATGGTGGTGGCAGCGGCCACGAAAAAGGAGATGTCGGAATCTTCCTCATCTGTCCATCCCCCTAACAAAGATTCTAGAACCATGGACAGGTACGGGAAGCGCATTTTTAGTTCAGCGGCTTTTTCTATGCGATCCCTGAACTATTTGACCCACTTCACACGACTGCAGAGGGATCTAATCAAAGAGTTGGGAGATACCCTCCAGGGTACTACAGATGCTGCTGTCTCAGAGAAAGTTACAGCACAACTCAATACCCTTACATCCATTGTAAACTCGTCCATGAGGCTGATATCTTACGCAGCCGAAGGTTCGAGTAGGGCAGCAGCTTCAGCGATTGCTCTTCGTAGACAATCCTGGATGCGCTTATGTTCATTTGCGGAAGCCTTCAAGTCTTCCTTTACTAATGCCCCATTTGACGGTGCCACTCTCTTTGGCCCCAAAGTAAAGGAGACCCTTACCCGGTGTGAGCAAGAGGGAAAGACTCTGTCTGCTGTCGGAGTCCGTTTTTCCACCCCATCCAGACCGTACCCCAAAGGGCAACGCGGTGGGAAAATGTGGTTTCGAAAACCCCAAGGTTCTTTCCCAGGCACACAGGGTGATGCCCCCTCTAGAGGCAGAGGAGGAGGCAGAGGTGGAAGACGCCTCCCTGGCGGCAGAGGGGGGTCCGCAAAATCAAGGTGACAGGGATACCCCCCCTGGAAAACCCTTCCAGCACTCCTGAGAGGAGGCCCGACTGTCCTGCTCTGGAGGCAGTCGGGGGTCGCTTAGCTTTATACCCGCAGGCCTGGCAAAACATTACTACAGACAACTGGGTAAAAAGCGTTGTTACCAGAGGTTACAGAATACCATTCCTATCCACCCCCATTCCAAAGAGAAGACTCCCAGATGTGCCGCCCCATCTGCGAGAACCAGCAGCTATAGAAATTTCAAAGCTGCTAGAAAAAAAGAGTCATCCAACCAGTCCCAGCGGACCAAAGAGGATTCGGAACCTACTCAAGGTTCTTTTTAGTTCCAAAGAAGACAGGGGACTGGAGGCCGATTCTGGACCTAAGCAACCTCAATACCTTCGTCAAGAAAGAAAAGTTCCGAATGGTCACGCTTCAATCAATCCTTCCATTCTTACAGAAGGACGACTGGATGTGCTCTATAGATCTGAAGGACGCATACTACCACATCAAAATGGCCAGAGCGTCCAGAGATCATTTGCGCTTCCGGCTGGGAGCCAGTCACTTTCAGTTTTGAGCCCTGCCCTTTGGTCTGACCTCAGCCCCCAGGGTTTTCACCAAATGCATGGCAGTGGTAGCGTCTCACCTGAGACGCCTAGGATTCCAAGTGTTTCCGTATCTGGACGACTGGCTCCTTTCTGCCACCACCCAGCGTCAACTGATACAGGCCAGGGACTACACTCTACAACTTTGTGTTCACCTCGGAATTTCCGTAAATTTCGAAAAATCCTTACTACAGCCATCACAGCGTATCTTATTCATAGGAGCGGAATTGGATACGCATCAGTTAATTCTAAGGCTTCCTCCAGAAAGGATAGCTTCACTACAAAGCCACATATCTCTTCTTCTGTCATCCAAAAAATCCCCAGCAAATCTGGTGCTAAAGGTTTTGGGTCTCATTGCAGCTTCTCTCATTGCGATACCATTGGGGAGACTGCACATGAGAGTTCTACAATGGCTACTGTTTGCTCAATGGTCGTTCCAACAGCTACCTCTGACCCACGAAATTCTGATCACAAATACATGCAAATCTCACCTAGCCTGGTGGCTTCGGACTTGCAACCTTTCCAGCGGAAGACCATTTGTGCTACCCGCACCGACAGCTACGGTGACCACGGACGCTTCCCTGATAGGGTGGGGGGGCATCTTTCAGGGACAGACAGTCCAAGGTGAATGGACCAATTTAGAGTACAATCTGCACATCAATGTTCTAGAGTTGAGGGCAGTGTTCCTAGCGTTGCAACACTTTGCTCCCCTTCTTCCTCTAGGGACTATTGCAGTTCAGACAGACAACATGTCTGTAGTCTGGTACATAAACAAACAAGGGGGAACCAAGTCCTATCAGCTATGCAGAGAGGCCATGAGAATCTGGTAATGGGCGGAGTCCATGGGTCGCTTTCTGATAGCAACGCATATCCCGGGGTCATCCAACGTCATAGCCGACAGGCTGAGCAGAGCAATCCTGTTGCCGCACGAGTGGTCCCTAAAACAGTCAATTGCGAAGAAGATTTTTCGCAAGTGGGGCCAGCCTTCCTGCGATCTGTTTGCGTCTCCAATGAACGCCAAATGCAGGAGCTACTTTGCCCTATTACCTCCTCCAGGGGAAGTCCCCAGAGACGCACTAGTTCACGATTGGCCCCCGGGTCTCCTGTATGCTTTTCCTCCTTTTCCCCTGATTGCGAAGTTTCTGCAGAAAGCCAACAACCTGCAAAGGACGATCATCCTCATTGCCCCATTCTGGCCTCGTCAAATTTGGTTTCCCTTTCTTCTGAAACACCGCATTCGGGGGCCCTGGATCCTGGACCCAGAGCCAGATCTACTGACCCACTCGTCAGGGGCTCCCCACCCCTCGCTCCTGTCTCTCCATCTAGCAGCTTGGCTGCTCTGCTTCCCTACTTAGCCAGGTCTGATCTTCTTTCACCTGCAGTTCAGAATATACTAGTGGCTTCTCATAAAGCTTCCACTACAAAGACCTACACTAGTAAATGGAAGCGTTTTGTATTCTGGGCAAATACACAACAATTGGATCCTGTCATAGCTCCTTTAAACAAAATCTTGGAGTTTTTAACAGAATTGTTCCACCAAGGAGCTTCTCCTGCCACTTTAAAAGTGCAATTGGCTGCCATCTCCAACTTTCATGTGGAAGAATGTGGGGCTCCTATTATGGCCCACAGACTTTGTAAGGCCTTTTTAAAAGGGTCTTTCCATATTAGACCACCAGTTAGATCTCCTACATCACCTTGGAATCTAAACCTTTTATTACCCAAATTGATGTTACCCCCTTTTGAACCAGCATCCTCTTGTCCATTGAAGTATTTGTCATGGAAGACCCTCTTCTTGGTAGCCATTACATCCGCTAGGCGAGTATCTGAGCTTCAGGCTCTTTCCATTAAACACCCTTATTTAATCTTTCACTCTGACAGAGTATCTCTTCGCACTAATCCATCCTTTCTCCCCAAAGTTTGCTCTATTAATAACATTAATCAAGCCATTGAATTACCCACCTTTTTCAAAAATCACTCCAATAAATTGGAATATATGTTGCACAAGTTGGATGTCCATAGACAACTTAGATTTTACTTGGATAGAACAAAGGATCACAGGAAATCTGATCAACTTTTTGTAGCCTTTGCTGATGGCAGGAAAGGTGTAGCGGTTACTAAACAAACTCTTTCCAAATGGTTAACTGATTGTATTATCTATGTTTATGATTCTTCGAATCAAAATTTATCTGTCAAACCCAAAGGACATTCTACAAGATCAGTGTCTACATCCCTGGCTCATGCAGCTCGCCTACCATTAGACACTATTTGTGCGGCTGCCACTTGGTCTAAACCACATACATTCATCTCTCATTACAAAGTAGACAGGGTTTCTAGGGACAGGGCAACCTTTGGTTCCACTGTGCTCAAGAACGTCCTCCCGTGAGTTCCTCAGGAACATGGAGCTAGGGATGCTACCCAGGTGTAAGAACAAACGGCGAGATCGAACACTCTCACATATAGAAGTTATGTCCTTACCATAACGTTCCATGTGGAGTGTTCATCTCGCCTTTGTTCTTACATTCCCACCCTCCCACCCTCGGAAGAACGTTCAGTTTGGTGCCTGGTCTGGGTTATTCTGCTTCTGTATTTGCAGTTGTTGTATATATATGATGTACATGTGTGTATATATATAGTTATAAGTGTTCTTGCTTCTATGTAAATTAGCATGAGTGTGTTCTCTCTCTGACTGCTGGTTTGCTTGCAAACTAGATCTGAGGTAAAGGCAGAGGGGGATTGTGGATATTAGGTTGTCTCGAGCTTCTTCTCGATGCAGAGCTTGCAAGCGGCCGACACGGAGCCGAGGATCGGCTCCGAACCCAGGTGTAAGAACAAAGGCGAGATGAACACTCCACATGGAACTTTATGGTAAGGACATAACTTCTATTTTTTGGTTACCTGTGCTAGTTATGGTGGTTGGTTTGTCCTTTGAGCCTTGCCTAAAAAAGGCAATATGGGGACGGCAAGAGCCTTGGCCAGTATTCAAAAGCCTAGGGGTGACAGGTGCAAACCATCTCTGGCGAAACAGTGAGGCTTGTCTATCATGTCATCCCAGGCAGACAGACACTGGATCCCCTTAGAGTGACACCAGAAGCTTAGCCAATTGTTGAAATTGATCATTTTGGCTTTGTATTGTGGTATCATTCTAGGTGAAGGTAGTATGCTACTCAAGGTCAGGGTCATACCAGCCTGGGCTACATGATCAGAGAGCTCCTCGATGTCTCTCTTCATGTAGTCCAGGGAGGTACGTCTTAGATCATTCACACCAACATGTACAATGACAGCGCCTGTGTTATGTGGCGGATCCTAGCAACCGACAGGCAGCTGACAGTAACCTCCTTGTTCAGCCTGGTGAGTGGAACATCTGTGTGCTTTACTATAGAGTCTCCTATTACTAGCGTGTTTGGTATGGTGTTTTGCCTTAGGGGCTGTTGTGAGGCACACTGCTGAGGTGAATTATGTGTTTTCTGGCTTGTGTTTGGAGGTGCAGGTTGCTTGCTTGTCTGCTTTGGAGGGCACTATTTCTTTTTCATATTGGTACCTAGTGCCTCCGAATATGTTTTTGTGTATTTATGTGTATGTTTTGCCGGTGCTTATTTTGTAGATCCATGTGTAACTGGTGGTGTGATGCTAGTGTGTTTCTTCTCCTCTTGACAGTCATGGGTTGAGAGCGCTTAGCCTCCAGTCTGGCTGTGTATTTGCATCTCTCACAAGTGTTTGTGTCTAGAGGTAAGAGGAGAGGGTTGTCTGTATACATGAGGCAGTTGTGACATTGCCTCAGGATGCCGAATTCCACCAGATGAACTGGAGAGTACACCTGAAGCTGACCTCTGGGCATGCTTGGAAAAGTAAATTTCACTTGTCTTGCGGACAATCGAGGGTCTTATGATGTATTATAATAGTGCTGTCTAGGAGATTTGGAAGATAATAGTGTTGTCTAGGAGATTTGGACAAGTGCTGATTTGGGTTATGCAAGTGCTGCAATAAGAGCAGTTGATCTGAAGCACTTGAGTTGAGGCCTGCCTAGTTCTAAGGGAAAATTTGCAGCGCAGACTTTGTGGAACCAGGTATAGTATACCCCAGCTAACCGACGCAGCCCGACACTGCTCTGTGCGCAAGACCGTGCAAAAAGAGAGTTGCAGCGTTTTAAGAGAGAGAGATCAAGGAGTTTGGAATTGACCCAAAATGGCCAATAAAACTACAGTTTCTAGGCAGTAACCACTCCTACAGGGACAGGCAGGCTGATCAGTGTTAACCACTGCCACTGGTGAACACAGAGACTTCCCTTTAGCCCAAGTAAGCACTGGCCTCCAAGAAACTTACAAACAGTTCAGAACAGCAACTCTGTAACTGAACTTTTTTTTTTTTAAATTATAGGAAGTGGGAAAATAGCAAGATTTTTTTGTTTATGTAAAGGATAGCAGAGACACACAAGTAGCAAACTAGTCAGAACACTGCAAAAAAACGATTTTAAATTAAGTGCAATGCAAAAAATGCAATAAACAGGCTCTAGGTATGTTCTAAATACTGTTTCTAACACAGATATCAACTTTTGCAAGCAAGAAAACGCCGAAAAGTAGGCGGCAATGCAGTTTTTCTAAGAAACAAATCGGAAGAAAATACTTAAAATCTCAAAAGTGGCTCCTTTCTTCTCTCTGCGTTTTCTCCTCTTGGTAGGTGCTTCAGCAACAACTATCAAGCCTGGAAAGAGAACATTCTGTCAGATCCTTTTCACATAAATTAACAAAGGCTTCTAAAGAAGGTGAGGACTCATGAGTAAAAACACTTGGTTTCTTAAAAATATCATACAAAGGAGTTTTTTCTGGAAAAATAACTTTAAGCATAACATTTCTAAAAAATAACTTTAAGTCCAGAAAAAACATCTGTTAAATTTGTCCTAACTGCAGGAACAAATGAAAGCCCATTGTTTAAAACTGCAGCCTGTTCATCAGTCAATAAAAACGATGAAAGATTACAAATTAAGTCACCTGTTACCAGTTTCTCTGGTCTGGTTTCATTCGTTTCACTGAATGATTTGACCCTCTCCTGGGTTTGCGGTGTCTGCTATGTGAGCATCCTTTCTGTTTCTCTTGGTGTATGGGTAATGCCTTCTCTAAAAAAAATGGAATCCTTAGGCTGGGCACATACTGGGGATTCTACAGTCTCAGTTATGTGATCGTACACGGTCCTGCATGTACTTTTGGCTTTACAGTTAAAGCTGTTTCTTTCACCAGTGCCTTGTCTCCCACGGAATTGACTTTGTTAGAGATCTAACATTCTCTTGATTAATGGTGCACTGGACAATAGCATTGGGATTAGGTGTCAGTACTTATATTCAACGCCCTCAATACTGCACACTACCGGTCTGGCTCTCCTGCGTACATGCGTCCTTCCTGTCACACCCTTCAGGTTGGGAACTCCCACATTGATGTGACACCTTCGCTGTAGGATGAATGACACCTTCAGGGCTGCCTCCTTGATTCCTCATTGGCTCACTCTCCTTAGGCCAGGAAAATACATAGTCTTTTTGAAAATCTGTAGAATCCGTCTTTAATTTCTTGAACTTGTCACTCTGCAGCTTGCGTTCGTACAGTGATATACTGCAGAGTAGCTCGTCCATTAACTCTGCATAGATGTCACCCGGAAAAGAATCATGCATCACACAGAACATCTCATCTATGTCTTTAGCAAGTGATTCCACTTCTGGATGGAAGAATTCAATAATTAGGTGCATATAATCAAGACTCATCTGCAAGTTCAGTACTTGCCACCGCTTCAACAGTTCCTGGAAGTTGTCTCCATCTGAGGGCATTTTAAGAACACGTAGCCCCTTGGGGACAATTTTGTGATGCAGAGCTGCTTCCATATGAAAACACTGCCACTGTAGGTGCTTAAAGTTGTTGAGTTTATCCTCCAGCATCCTTAGTGCCTGACAACTGCTAAGCAGCTGCTTAAGTGCCCACCTGCTGTTCCTGCCACCATATCAGTCTCTACAGACAAAGCCTCCAAACTCCTACCTACTACCATCATTCTCCCTGTTGACAAAGATAGCAAAACCATGGGAAGGTTGGGCAAAAAGATATATACTTCAGCTACCTTGGCCTTCAGAGCCACAAATTACCTGACTCACATGACCAAGTATGCCTTGTCCCTCTGGGAGATATTCTAGACTCCTCTGCCAAAGCATCACTGTCTTTTCTCCTGTCTCTCTCTTCCCAGGTTACCAGACACTCTGTCAAGTGTAATTAAAATGCTGCTGCTGTATCCACAGCCAGGTCAGCAGCATCAGCATCTGCCTTACGCAGGTACTCTTGGCTTTGCCTGCAACTCCTGCCCGATGATTTCAGGGCAAAGCTCATTGATGCTTCCTTGGACAATGCTGCACTTTTTGGTTCTGAAGTAGCAGACCTTTTCAAATCTCTGCAGCAGAAAGGCAAAGAAATGCAGGACCTTAAACATTTACTGGTTTCACCAATCCCTAAGTTTCACAGAAACTATCGATCAAAATCTCAGTTTTTTAGGAAGCACTCCTGCCCTCCTCCTCCTCCTTCAGGGCCTTGTAATCCCACAAGAAAACAACCCCCTCCAGCTAGAGCATCCCCTCCCTCTAGCCAGAGAACTTCCTTTCAGGACAGGGCAGGTAGCATCTGACTACCTGCCAACCATGCTTCCCACCTCCCCCTCCTTCTCTATCACTGTCTGCCCACCTCTCTCACTGTCTCCCTGTTTGGATCCATCTCACCTCAGACAAGTGGGTCCTGTCCATACTTCAAAATGGTTATTCTGTGTCCTGGATCTCCCCACCCATAGGGAAAGTCATACCACATCCACCTGCTCAGCAGCTGCACCTTTTGCAACCGGTAGTGCAGACCTTGTTTGATCAGGGTACTATAGACAGTCCTCTCAACTGCAAAAGGAAGAGGATTTTACTTAAGGCTCTTCCTGGTCCCCAGGAAGGACGGATCCTGGAAACCTATTCTAGACCTCCCCTATCTCAACCTTTTTTTAAAGATCCCTACCTTCTGACCCTGCCAGCCCTTTTCCCACTCATAATCCCACAAGGATTCCTAGCTAGATTAGATATAAATGATGCTTATCTCCACATCCTGATCAAACCCACCCAGAGGAAATGCTTGAGATTCTTGGTGGGTTCCTCTCACTTACAGTTCTTTGCTTTGCCCTTTGGAGACTCCACTGCACCCAGAGTCTTAACCAAATGCTTGGCACCAGTGGTGGCTTACTGAAGGACAAAGAGAATACAGATATTCCCTTACCTGTATGACCTGCTGATCCAGGCTGCCAGCCAAGAAACCCTCCAAGGGCACATCCACTTTGTGGTGACCCTCCTTCAATCACTGGGATTCCAGATAAACCTACCAAAATCTCATCTTTAGCCAACCCAAGACATTGTATTCCTCGAGTGCAGGATGTGCTCAGATCTCATGGAAGCATACCTACCCCTGCCAAAAGTGAGTTCATTGACATAACATCTCCTCCTGGTCCTTCACTCCACAGCGATGACTGCAAGGCAGTACCTCACACTTCTGATCTACATGGCAGCTACCATACCCATGCTTCCTTTAGCAAGATTGCACATGAGAAAACTACAGTGGTACTAGTCAATCTGGAACCAACACAGCCACCCTCTGGAGCACATTGTGCCCCTACTACCCTGCCTAAAAAAGGAAATATTATTCTGGTTGGCCCAGGTGAATCACAACCCAGGCCTTTCTCTCCAACCACCTCAACTCACTCAGGTTATGTACACAGATGCCTCAGACCTGGGGTGGGAGCCATTCTCGGCACAAAAAGGTGCAGGGCCTGTGGCCAAATCACCACAAATTAGAACACATAAATGTCGCAGAGATGAGGACAATCCTCCTAGTCCTTAAAGCATTTCTCCCTTTTCTACAGCAGGGACCACTTCTGATATACACAGACAACACCACTGTACTGTGGTACCTCAACAAACAGGGAGGGACAAAGTCCTACCTGCTCTACAGACTAGCCCTTTTTGGTTTGGCAATTGGTCACCTCAAAGGGAATAACCCTGCAGGCAGCCTACATTCCCCCTCTCCACAACTAACAGGCAGATTATTTGAGTAGAACCAACACAACCAGACACAAATGGATGCTTCACATAGATGTCTTTCTGGATCTGGTCCACAGGTGGGGTATATCTCAAATAGATGTGTTTGCCTCCACCATCAACAGGCAACTTCCTGGCTTCTGCACCAGAACCACAGGCACTTGCAATAGATGTCTTCTCAGTTTCCTGGAAGGGGAAATGTCTATATGCATCCCCCCCTTCCCACTCATTCAGAAGGGCCTGCTGTAAATACAGCAGGACAATCCAAAAATCTTGTTGGCGACACCCTACTGGTCCAGACAGCACTGGTTCCCCTTACTCTTACATTTGTCAAAGAGCAATCACCACAAGTTACCCCCCAGAGTGGACCTTCTCACACAGCACAAGGGGTCACTATTTTATCCACAGTGGCAGCTTTTACACCTAACCCTGTGGCTGATAGGATTCTGATCCCCTTCAGACACCTTTACAACGAGGATGTGCTCAATGTCCTGCAGGAGGCCAGAAAACCAAACACAAGAAAAGCATACCTTTCAAAGTGGAAACAATTTACTATTTGGTGTCATAAAAGACAGCTGGACCCACTTCTTGGCGAACCCCCTCTAGTGCTGTCCTATCTGTGTGAGCTACTACAGACTGGATTGGCTTATTCATCCATCAAAGCCCATCTGTCTGCTATTTCTGCATGCCAGCCCCTGGATCCACCATTAGCATCCAGACTTCCATGCTTTTCCTTAAAGGGGCACTTCACCTCAGACTCCCCAGGAAACCCTCTTCTCCTCCTTGGGACCTTAAGTTCGTGCTCAGAAAGCTTACACTCCCACCCTTTGAACCAGCAGATAAAGCTTCCCTTAAGCAATGTACTTAGAAAACTGTCCTGTTAATGGCCCTAACCTCAGCCAGAAGAGTATCTGAACTCCAAGCCCTTATGGCTACTCCTCCTTTCCTCATTTTTCACAAGGACAGGGTTACCCTCAGGACAAACCCATCCTTCATGCCCAAGGTAGTCAATGACCTTTCCCTCAATCAGGCCATAGACTTAACCTGTCTTTTTCCCAAACCCACAAGGAGACAGTGAGAGTGTGCTACATTCCCTGGATGTACACAGACAAATCAGATTCTGCCTGCACAAGTCCATGTCTATCAGACAGGCTAACCAGCTTTTCATATCCTTCCAACCTAGAGCCCTGGGGAAGGCAGTGTCCAAGCAAACTATTTTTACTTGGATCTCCAAGGCCATCACCTTCTGCTACCAATTCCATGGTAAGTCTCTGCAGGGTACAGTTAAAGCTCATTCTACAAGAGCCATGGCCTCTTCAGGTGCCTTCTTTAATGGCCTGGATTACCTCTACTATCCTGGAGGCTGCTACTTGGTCTTCGGTCCACACCTTCACCAAACACTATAAACTTGACCACATCTCTAGATCCAGGGCAAGGTTCATCAGGGCTATCCTTCTTGGATTCCTGGAGTCTTGTCTCTAGACCACCAACCCAATCACTATGAGCTTTGGCACTCACCCATATGCAGAACACTGCAACATGGGAATAGAAGGACATAGAAAAGTTGTGCAAAATCTTACCATAACCATAGATTAACAAATGACTTTCCTGTCTGGATCCAATGATATGGCGTTGCCCTTACTAGGACTGTCTCTGATTGGAGCCTTCTGTTCTGAGGGCTGGTGCATGATGACATCACCTTTATGTCCCATGTATTCTCGGCCATGTCAGACGTCTCACGCACCTTGGAGGGACTGAAAGCTTTTGGATACTAGCAGTATGTATGCGAGACTAGAGGAGTAAACCCATATGCAGAATACTGCAACATGGAAGAGAAGGACATCTATGGATGTTCATCATGTTACACTGCTGCATTCATCACACTTGGGTTATCCTGCCATCAGGCAGTCCCGCAGTCGGCCAGAGTTCCAAAGTCTTGGTCCGGCGTCGGTTGCTGTCACTTCTTCCCTGACATCAGTGTGCCAGGGGTATATAAGATGCATCCGACGCCATTTTCCTCAGTCTTTCTTGCCACGCGGTGCCCGAAGCAGAAGCAGTTTGCAAGTGCCGGTCGGCCGACTCCTGAGATTTTCGAAGTTGAATTTCAGATCCGAAGTCTTCAATAAAGCTAAGTACCCCATTGGGGAAACTTTTTTCTTGCCTCAGACCGATGTCAGAAAAAGTTAATAATTGTATTTCTTGTGGGAAGCAAATACCTCATAAGGACTTCCACTCTTACTGTATTCCATGCCTAGGCCCTGATTACGACGTCACTAGTTGTCGGTTTTGTGCTAGATTTAACAAACGCACTATAAAAAGACGTTTTGATTTTGCTTTGCACTACTTTGGCCGAAGGTTCAATTGTACTATGCCGTCGGATCAACCGATGACCGCAATTCCTAAAAAACGCAAAGACAAGGATAAAGACAGGCATCCGAGGTCCAAAACCAACGACAAAACCTCTTCTAGGCCAGTCTCAGGTTCTCAGTGAGGTGCTTTTGCAGCCCCTGACACCTGCTACCTCAGAGCCACAGGCCGCCTCCGACTCCCACGTGGAGACAACTAGGCCTCTGGAAACTCAAGGTATTGGGCCCATGGAAACTAATCCCTCAGACGGGTCCAGAGCCGCTGAGCAGACACCGGCTTCTGAGGGTGTTTTCAGACCTTCACCACTTACCATTAAATCAACAGCCAAGACAAAGGTACCATTAAAGACAAAGAAACAAGTACAGCATTCTCCTGGACAGTCCTCCATGCCTAAGAAACGGATGCTTAAAATGGCCGAAGACCTCATTACTTTCATCAGGGGTTCCCAGCCCCCTCCTGAGAAAAGGCTTAGGCAGGATACAGACTATGACTCCTCTGATCAGGTTTCCATTTCCTCTGATTCCTCTTCAGACCAGGGATACTCTTTACCCCCCTATGAGGACTCTGATGCTGAGGAATCTATCCCTTCAGCCTCTCCTCCTGAGGATTACTCTTTTGGGGAAACTTTACATACCATGAGGGAACATTTCCATTGGGAAAGTCAGGAATACTCAGAATCCAAGAAAAGGCTCAGGGATTTCCTCTTATTGCCTCAGCACAGGCCCCTGGCTATTCTGCCTGTACTAGACATTGTGGATGATGTGTTCTCTGAATCCAGCTTATCTCCTGACTCTTTGCCCCCTGCTCCAGCCAAGCCAGATAGGTATTATAGAGTCCCTGACTCTCACAAGTTTCTTTACATAAACCCTTCTGCTGATCCAGAAACTATTTCCCAAGGTCCAAAAGGGGTTAAGGCTTCCATTGCAAAAAATCCAGTACCCTCTGACAGAGATTCCAGAGCTTTGGATAGATGGGGGAAGAAAGTGTACACCTCTGCAACTTTAGCAGTAAGAGCTTTAAATTGCCAGTTTCGCATGCTTAAGTACCAACAATATTTAATGGCTCAGTTAAAACCGAAAATGCTTGCCAGCTCAAAAGCTCCTGATTGTAAAGAAATGCAGGATTTATTGCATGCAGTTGAACAGGTGGGAAAACATACTCTGCAATATGGTTTTGATTCTTTAGAGGCCTCTTGTAGAGCCGCAGTTACAGGTTCTGTTATTTGAAGACATGCTTGGTTAAAAGAACAGAGTTTACCTGAACATGTTAAGGCAAAGTTATTGGATGCTCCTTTACAACATGATACCTTGTTTGGTGTTAAGGCAGAAGAAGTGTTAAAGAAAATGGAGGATAAAGCTAAATCTATGCAAACAGTCAAGGATTTCTTACAGGTACAGCCACCTTGGTTTAGCAGAAATTGGCCAACAAAAAATTGGTCCTTTCCAGTGTCAGACAGGCCACAGAGAGGCAGATACAGATGCCCAAGAGGCAGATCTCAACCCCAAGGCTCAAACAGACAACGACAGTGGGGCACCTCAACCCCAAAAGGAGGTGAGGACAGGTCTCAACCTTACAGGAAACAGTCACAATGACTTTCCCTTGCGTACGCCAGGCACGTCCCTTCTGGAAGCCCCTTAGGGGGAAAACTAGCACTTTTTTCTCAAAACTGGCAAACAATCACCCAAGACAAATGGGTCCTGAATATTGTGTCTCAAGGTTACAGATTCCACTTCCATACTTTACCAAAGCTAAAAGGAATGCCAGACCTGCCACAAAACCAATGGGCAGAAGCACAAAAACAAATTTCAGCCCTCATGGACATGAGAGCTGTACAAAAAGTACCACAACAGGGAACAAGGACAAGGATTTTACTCGAGACTCTTCCTGGTCCCCAGAAAGGACAAAGCCTGGAGGCCTATACTGGACCTTTCAATTCTGAATACTTACCTGGATATTCCGAAATTCAAAATGTTGACATTACAGCAGCTTCTACCCATGCTGGGCAAGAAGGCTTGGCTTGTTGCTCTGGACCTCAAAGAGGCATACCTGCGTGTCCCTATCAGACAAAATTGCAGAAGATACCTCCGATTCAAAGCTGGTACAATGCACTACCAATTCTCTGCACTGCCCTTTGGCTTATCTACTGCGCCCAGGGTCTTCACAAAGTGCCTGGCACCAGTAATTGCATTTTGCAGACAAAAAGGAATTCAAATATATCCATACCTGGATGACTACCTCATTCAAGCAGAGACAAAGGACATTCTTCTACAGCATCTGGCATTTGTGAAAAGGATGCTAATTTCTCTAGGGTACACAATAAACGAAAAGAAGTCAAAACTAGTGCCCTCACAACAGATTACATTCCTGGGTGCCAGCTTAAATACAACGGCCCAGATGGCTTGCCTCAACCCAGACAAACAAGTGCAACTAACTCAATATTTTCAACTACTGGCAAAAACGTCCCATCTCCCTGCAAGAAAAATTCTGCAGGCCCTGGAATTCATGGCATCCTGCATACTACTAATACCATATGCCAGACTGCATATGAGGAAATTACAGTGGTACCTAAAAAGTGTTTGGACTCAACATTATCACAGTCTAGAAGCAGTAATTCCAATAATTCCCTGCCTACAACAGGAGTTTCGATGGTGGGCACAGGCATGTCACCTAAACAAGGGTCAGCCTTTTACCCAACCCATAGCCAGGCAAACTCTAACAACAGATGCTTCGGATTACGCCTGGGGAGCACACATGGCAGGAACATGCATTCTGGGCAAGTGGACCACAGACCAGATGCATCTTCACATCAATCAAAAAGAGATGTTGGCTGTTCAAAATGCCTAACAGCTTTCAAGGACCTTCTACACCCAGGACAACTATTACTAAAAACAGACAACACCACAGTAATGTGGTACATAAACAAACAAGGGGGCACTCACTCTTATCCCCTATGTAGGCAAGCCATGACCTTGTGGAACACAGCTCTAACGTACCAAGTTCACCTGCAAGCACAATTCCTGCCAGGAAAGAAAAATACTCTGGCAGACGACCTAAGCATTAATATCATGGACCCTTACGAATGGAAATTGAACCCACAAATTTTCAGCATGATAACACAAAAATGGGGATGCCCAGACATAGATCTTTTTGCCTCCCCTCTGAATTGCCAACTACAAAAATTCTGAACAAGGACTCATCACAAACAAGCATGGAAAGTGGATGCTCTTCTGTTCAGCTGGAAAAACCTAAAAGTCTATGCCTTCCTACCACTGCCTCTCCTTTCAAAGGTACTCCTAAAAGCCAGACAAGAAAAACCACAGATGATCCTGATTGCTCCAGACTGGCCATGCCAGCACTGGTACCCTATCTTAAGGAACTTGGCTCAGGGCCCACCATGGATTTTGCCCCCAAATTCCACACCTTCTGACTCAACAAAACAATCAGATCCTGCACGGTTAGCTCAAAACCCTAAACCTGGCTGCATGTCAGATACTTTAGTCAAACAGGCAACACCTCTCTCTAAAGCTGTTATGGATGTCATTTTGGAGGCCAGGAGGCCCCAGGAAAGCTTACTCAGAAAAATGGAAGAGATTCTGCGCCTGGAACCAGGCTCACAGCCTTGACCCTCTTGTTCCAAACATTCCTCAGATTTTACAATACTTAACTGAGACGCTGGACAGAGGCCTATCCTTTTCATCAATTAAGATTCGCACCTCTGCCATCTCTGCACATTACAACACGGATCCTCCTTTATTCTCTCATCCCTTGCTAAAGCAGTACCTCAGAGGGGCTAAAAACATAAACCCAACACCAACTTGGGACCTCAATTTCGTTTTGGAAAAACTGACCCTACCACCTTTTGAGCCAGCCAATACAGCCGATCTAAAATTTTTATCATGGAAAACAGCTCTGCTCCTGGCAAGTAACTTCAGCATGAAGAGTCTCAGAGCTACAGGCATTAATGGCAGTGTAACCTTTTATAATTTTTCATCAGGATAGGGTATCTTTAAGGACAAACCCTACCTTCATGCCAAAGGTGGTATCTAGTGTGGCTCTTAACCAAACCATCCATTTGCCTATTTTTTATCCAAACCCCCAAAATAAAGGGGAGAAACTTCTGCATTCTTTGGACATACACAGGCAGCTACGCTTCTACTTGGACAAAACAAAATCTTTCAGGAAAACTGATCAACTGTTTGTAGCATATGTTGCAGGATCACAAGGCAAGGCTATCTCAAAGCAGACTATATCCAAATGGATAGGACACTGTATCCGGTACTGCTGCACACAGCATGGAAAATCAGTCCCTAATAACATTAGGCCTCATTCCACTAGGGCAACAGCCACTTCAGCAGCCTTTCTCAGAGGAGTACCTACCAAGGAAATTTTGGAGGCTGCAACTTGGAGTTCAGTGCACACCTTCACCAAGCATTACCACCTGCCTCTTTACTCTGAATCCAGAGCAGGATTTGCCACTGCAGTTCTGCAGGGCCTCTTAGCCAATCCTAACTCTTTATAGACCAGCCACCCAAACTTAGCTTTGGGATTCAACCCAAGTGTGATGACTGCAGCAGTGTAACACGACGAACATAGTACAGTTTTGTACCTACCATAAATGTAGATGTTCGAGTGTTTACACAGCTGCAGTCCAGGTTACCCTCCCTCCATCCCCTCTGAACTAGCTGGACTTATCTATACCCTTCTATCCTATACAACCTTTGGGGTGTATTTGCTGGTAACTGAAGGTATTGTTTTTATTTTATATGTATATTTTTGATTAGCAATATGTATTGCCTACCCACTTGGGGGCACCTGACATCTGGGGCAAGAAAAACTGAAGAAAATGGCGTTGGATGCATCTTATATACCCCTGGCGCACTGACGGCAGGGAAGAAGCGACCGCAACCGATGCCGGACCAAGACTTTGGAACTCTGGCTGACTGTGGGACTGCCTGACGGCAGGATAACCCAAGTGTGATGACTGCAGCAGTGTGAACACTCGAACATCTACATTTATGGTAGGTACAAAACTGTACTTTATGGTAAGAAGGTTGTATATAACTTTTCTTTCTATTTGTTTTATTTTGGGTATATCCCTCCGAGATCTATACTTTGACCTTTATTATTCAGCACACTCATTAATTAATAAGTATGCACTGCTTCCAGGCTCTGTATTTCAGTATGCAGATGATTCTATATGCATTTGCTCACATCCTTTTGTAAATTATGATGAATTTCAGGTAGTCATCCAATAGAGGCTGTCCAATTCAAAAATCCACAAGTCTCAGCCATTCACTTCAACAGTTTATTAAAAAACACACAGCACAAAAGATATCGGATTAAGCGCTTTCATCTCTTATCCAGAGACTTCATCAGAATCAAATACCTACAAGGCAAGTTCATTTAAATAATCAATATATTGCACAAGCATCCACTTCATTGGTTAAGTATGTGTTTTTTGTGGGTTACCTTACTTAAATTATCTTCAGTTAGTCACTCAAGCTTCATATTCTTCGGTTGAGCAGTGGTTACAACAACCAAATCTAATACTCTGTGATAAAAAGACTAAATGCATGCTCATCCTGCCCCAAACCATTTCTTCTGACCCATCTAAATTTGCTGCACTAGCCTCAGAGAATATAACATTATAACATTATTCATGGTCTCAAATGCCAAGTTGCTAGAGTTAACCATCGACGGTCATCTTTGGTTTGACCTACATATCAGTAACACCTTTAAAAAATGCATCAAAAACTAGGGGGCCTGTACAAAGCCAGATATTACCTGCCTGAACATGCCATAAAATCTGCTGCCACAGCTTACCTGCTTTTTAGTATATGATATGCAACTGCAGTATTCACCACTTTACAATCCACTCAGCTATGGAGCATTGTTATTACAGAATAGTGAAATCTACTACTGCTTTTCCCGGTAGGGCACACCATTGCACTGCTGTCAAAAAACTGAATTGGATGGAGTTTCCAAGTACCTCAAATATACCCAACAAAAATGTTCCCACTTATTTTTTATCAGCACTCAAAATGGCCAGCCATAGTGCCACTGTTCAGCTGGTACTCCCCCACCTAAGAGGTATGTTAAAGACAAATTCCTTGCCTTAATCACCACAAATTCTCATATAAGGAAATGTACTTTGCTCCCATAATGTGGCCAAACTCTGTAATTTGACTTCTCTTTCTTTCTGGGAAATTGTAATGACGTGTATTTTTAAAAAGAGCTTGGACACTATGCCAGAAAAATGTAGCCATGCCACTGTTCTACAACACCTGGCTTGTTTTTTTCTATAACAGTGCCCTTCTCCCACATTTCCACGAAACTGTATTAGAAAGCCATAATTCCTGTTGTGAATATATTGGATATATTTATATAGTTGTATTAGTTATGGTTTGTATAGACTTGCATATCCAAGAGGTATATTCTCAGAAACTGCCAGCGTTTACATACTCTATGCTGTAAATTGCTTTTCAGATTTACTGTGTGCTTTATACTGTTTTGTGGAATGTTTGTTACCGTTTCGTTGTAAATTGTTTTGGAACTTTTCAGACCAGGTCTTTGCTGAAAAGGGATTTTTGCAGGGATCGTTTGGACTTTCCTTGTAAAAAGTGCAACTACATTTTGCATGCGCACTTGCACAGTATTTTTAAGAATTAGGATGAAATTACTTTACTATACTGCCCCCTTCCCAAGATTTAAGGTATGCTGCCACAGTTTAGTCAGAATTAAAGTATGATCACACCCAACTGCTTACCATTAACATAACCCACACTTTGAATATTTAAATGAGAGAATAAATAGCTCTAAACTGCAGATCAAACAGCTTTGTTAATGCGTAAAATGCACAATTCTCTTTCCAACAAATGAACCATAAGTCACAAGTATTTTGATTTTTTTCAAAGTAAATATGCAAAATTAAAAGCTTGCATCACAAAAAGAAAATAAAACATTCAAAAGACAGGTGATAGTCAGAAAAGGTCTGCCTAACATCTAAATCTGTTTGCCTCTGCTAAAGGATGTAGTGCCTCTCACTTTTTCTCTTTAGTCCAAAACTGAATGGTCAGAGTCCTCACAGGTAGTAATTGTGTTCTAAGATCTTACAGCAGTAACGTAACTCACTGTGATTAGTCCATCCATCCATCCTCAACCCCTTTTCCTATTTTGCACATGGGTCAGGGTGTCTCTTAAACAGTGACAATCATCTCGAGCCAAGGTTTATAACGCCAAGTGGTAGTTCGTTTGTGCCACTCACTTGCATGCACGCTCGCACATATGGCCAATTTAGTGTCCAGCTCATCTACTGCATATCTTTGAAATGTGGGAGGAAGTCAGAGCACCCAGAGGAAACTCATGCAACCGCAGGGAGGACATGCAAACTCCGCACAGAAGGCACCCCAGCCAAGAATGGAACAGGAGAATTTCTTGCTTTGATGTATTCTCCTTTTTCATAAGTTCACAATTAGGGTTTTATGTGGCTGTAGTCTGAATGCAGATGCTTTTCTTGTTTTCAGAATTACATGCTCAAGAAGGTTAAGATTTCAGTATGCCATAGCCCAAGCAGAAGACTGCAATACTAATCCCATTTGTACAGCCAAGAAAGAAGCAAGCATTAGTTAAGCTACATTTCCACAGAAGCGAATGCAGCTTTGTACTAATTTATACACTTGACTGTTCGGATTGCACCTTACTGGAAAAACTAAGTACAATGCGACATTTTGTTTCAAGATTATCCTTAAGCAAACATTTGCATACATTTTAGTCTACTACATCCAATATGAATAGTTTACTTTTTATGCATTTTTCTTTTGAAAAACCATTCACTTTTTTAGTTTATTAGTGTCTTTCTGACAGCCTGATAAGCACTTATTCTCTCCTAGCTAGTGCACGTCAGTGCATGTACATATGTAAATACTGTGATGTGTAAATATTTAGGGTCTTGGAATGTAAATGTAGTTAATGGAATTTTATTTATTGCAATTAATCCTTTATATATGAAATATTTTCTGCTTTTGTATGTTTATGTATTACTTGTTTGTATTCCTTCAGGTCTTTGACTATGCCTAAAATAGGTCCCCAGTGTGGCTCATAAGTCTGCTGGTGTTTGTAAATGTGTACCTCTGCTGCCACCTAATGGACAAAAACACATATTTCTACTGAGTATCAATTTAACAGGTTTTGAAACTTTGAAATTACACTTGTGTGTGATTGGAGTTATGGAAACTCATTCCATCATGCAGTTTGGCTTCCACAGTTTGTGACCTTTGAAATTTTGTATGATTTGAGTGTTGGTTATATCTGTTGAACTGCTGCAGTGCAAAATGTGCAGTTGCTGTAAACATTTGAAATGCCAACCAATAAAAGTACAAAACCTTGGATCTGGGAATCCAAAATAACAGGCAAGAAGTATATAGTTGGAAAGGAAATAATAACAATAATTATAAGGGAGGAAAACCCGAGAGTAATTGTATCAGAAAATTAAAAAGTAGGCAGTGCAAGAAATCTGTAAAAGACTGCTATCAGAAAACTGGGATCCTAGATGGAGACCACATAAGTAGATAGTAATATCTTAGACAACATTTGGAGTATTGTGTGCATTTGCAAAGTCATCTTTCCAGGGTCATAGGGTAATAAATGGAACAGCTCTGCAACAGACTGGGCATAATCTGGACAAAAAAGCATTTAATAGGACTGTCTCCTGCAACTATGTCAAAGTTTGAATATCAGACTGTGGGATGGCAGATGGGATACAACAGCTGTAACTTATGAGTATGCTGGAATGTTATAACTTGAGTATGCTGGAATGTTAAGTTAGAAGGGGAAATGCTGATTTTTAGTTTTCTCTGTGTGAGTATGCATATTTGTTAGAACTAAGGTTAGGGTTATGGTTGGCTGCATTTGTCTCATTAAGATTGCTGTTAGGGTTAGGAATAGGTGCAGTGTTGGCATTAAGGCTATGCTTAGTTAGGCTTAGAACAGTAGTTAAGGTTAGGGTTAGTATTCCTAAGTAAGAGTGCTGTGGAGGATGGTGCCTATGTACAAAGTTAGCTGGTTGCATCCTAAAGTAACTCAGAAGAAATACTATTAATAATGCAAAATAAATTGGTATGTAATCCAGACAAGAAGTTTCTTGTAGATCTGGATATAGGCTTGCAAACCAAAAAGTACATTAGATGTATTTTTATCAGAAGACATGGGATCCAACATGCTGTTTTTGATCATGCAGTATATGACTTTAAGAAGAGAATGCATGGAGCAGGTGCTTTTAGTTAGTGACTGTTAGTAACATTATGTAAATGGAAGCTCCATTTCAAATATGTATACGTCTGAGGAAGCAGTGGGACACACTGCAAAAGCGCTTACGTTTCATTCTCTGTTCTTTGTCGAATAAGTAGTATCTCTGTTGAAGCCATTGGTTGGACTTGCATCCCACTTCCTTGTTGTTGATATAAACTGGTATGTAAGACTAGGTTGTGTTGCCACAGTGAAATTTTCTTGGAAATATTAGCAAATGCAGGGTAAAGTAATAGTTAACAATAACAAAGTAGTAGAGAAAAAAATGTTTAGTGGAAAAAACAGCATAGGTGGATTGAAAGCAGTGCACATGCTACCTAATGATGGCAAGTGTTTAAGGTAATTAACTAGATAGATGGGGATGGGAGTGAGAATTGGTGATAAGCTTGGGGCTGTGACGGTGCAAATGGAAAATAATGTTTTACCTGTACCATAAATTGGCATAATAGATTTTAAAACAAAGCTCATTGGTGAACTTTTCACAATTTTATTGTGGTATTTCAGTTCAAAGAGACCAGAAGTAAAAGGAATGTCATCAAAGAGATGTTGAAGTCTGGTAGTATGTTGATGGAAACGTGAGGGAGATAGGTAAGTAAAGCATGATCAGAATGAAAGGAGACAAACCCGGCTTGTGTATTAATTTACTACTTTGTCATGTGGAGCCTACCCAGCCTTTGACATAGTCTTCCATGATGGGAGTCTAACGTGAGCTTCGCATCAAGGTGGCTTTGCAGAAGTA
>NC_056741.1:1071712572-1071715072 GCF_019279795.1 Protopterus annectens
TTGGTTTCAGGGGATACATTCGTTTCAATAACACCTCTGTGTGCTGCAAACGAAGAATCCACTTGATTTCCATTTCCTCTGTTAAATTTACGAGGTCACCTCCTCGTATATCAGGGATTACAGAGTACAAAGCCTGGAACAAAAACTTATGATCAGGACCAGTATTGTATGTTTAACATCGTCTCCTATAATATTATGGGATGCAACAAATGAAGCAAGTATGACTATGTAGATCTTATTTTATTGGTTGTCTCTCTAAGGGAGATATATATAAAAAGATGATTGAAAAGTGATTATAGTATCCACTGATGACGCTGTCTGCGAGCTTGGAATAAAGAATTCGCTCCACTTCAAGCGTATTTGTTTTATTTTGGCAAGTGCTGGAATTTTCTTTGGTGGTATTACTTGGCTATCCGAGCACGCCCTTTTTACGTTTTACGTGCACAGGCGGTGGTTTGGCGTTGTTCATGAAAAGTTGGCTTGGTGCTGTATTCATGGTACCTGCATTTGTGGGTTGATATACAAAAAACATTTTTGGTAATTGAATGGATTACTAAAGCTTTTTTCTGGTATGATGGCTGAAGGGGGCGAACTTAAAAAGTACATTGATACGTTGAGTCTGGATAAAGAAGACGAGACATGGCTTGATGGCAGACATATGAAAGGTATGGATATGGACATGAACTATGTGGAAAGTACTGCTTTATCACAAATGCAAAATGACTTTAAACAATTGACATTTGCTACTAAAAAGTATCGTTCAACTATCTGGCATATTAAACTACTGAAAGCGTACTTAAATGCTGATTTGATACCACGTGGTCTACGGGTTTATGTTGAACCAGGTGTGGGCAAAGAAAATGTTGACTTTATGAGAAAATGGCGTATTATACAAACAACTGCATCAAAAATGTTTATTGGTTTGTTGGTATCGTTTTATGATGATAGTCTGTCGAAAGTGAAAAAACAGATGGATGACTGTTTAGAAATTGCACAAAAATATAGTGGAATGGATGGGTTCAATAGCGTATTCAAGAAGTACGTGGAAGAAATGAAAACTTTTGACCTTGATTTGAAAACTAAAAAACTTAAGAAATTTAATAGGGACGCAGATGACGCCAAAAGTGATAAGACATATACCTGGAAACAGGTTAAAAGGGCTGTATGTTTCAGTGAGAACGCCAAACCCAGACGTTTCAAACGAAAGAGAAGCAAGTCGATTTTGAAACCCACTTTTTCCAGTAACAATGCTGAATCCAGTACATCGGAGTTATCTTCAAATGCGGTTAGCACGGATACAGACCTGGAGGGGTTGGAAATACTTTCACCTACACACAAGAAGGTGAGATCCAAAGAAGGCCCTTTAGAAGGGGTGGAAGGAAACATCAGAAGAGAATACCTGAAAGAGATGAGGGAGAAATTCGAGAGACTGTTGGAAGAGAAATAAAAGATGAAGGACTTTTAGTAAACCTAACTAAATATCAGCTAAATGCTGATGAAAAAGCAGTGTTAAATAAAGGTTTTAACCATGTACCTTCATTTTTCCTATCTCAACATGATATGTGTATGGATATTAGAAATTTTTGTAGAAATTTGAATTTGAAATATTTTTTTCATGCTAGGAATAACACTTCTACGATTTCTGAGTTTAAATTTAAAAAAAGCAACTTTATGCCCCCATATCATCCGAGAGTGAGACTTTTTGAAAAAAATATACTTAGTGAAATACATAAGAATCAAAATAGCATCTTCAGACACCATGGGTATAATCTGACATTTAAGGAAAGAGCTGCCTTAAAGGGATTAATGGAAAATAAAGATTTGGTAATAGTAAAAGCTGATAAAGGAGGTGCCTTGGTATTATGGGATACACAGGAATATCTGAATGAAGTTAAAAAACAGTTGAGTAATGATAAGTTTTATTTGAAACTTCTGTTTGATCCTACTTTAGAATTGAAACAAAAAATTGATAGAAAATTAAAACAGTAACGAAAGGAAATATAGATGAAAATCTATTAAAGGAATTGATGGTTAACACCCCTAAACGCCAGCTGTTTTACGTATTACCCAAGATACATAAGGAAATCCTCCCCCCCCCCCCCGGTAGACCAATAGTTTTAGGTTTGGGGTCTTTGACGGAGTCTATTTCAGCCTATTTAGAACAACAGCTGAAACCATTACTAGAACTTGTTAGTTCTAGGATTAAAGATACTAATGAGTTTCTGCAACTAATGGATGATATATGGTTGTCTGAAGATTGTTATTTATGTACACTAGATGTACAGTCACTGTATACGAGCATACCCCACCAAGGGGGGCATAGAGGCTGTTAAATATTGGTTAAAACAATATGATTTATATTCCTCTGATCACTGCTCTATGTTAATAGAACTAATTGAAATAGTATTATAAAACAATGTCTTTTTCTTTGGAAATGAATGTTATCTACAAATAAATGGCACAGCGATGG
The DNA here is from genome assembly GCF_019279795.1 of Protopterus annectens. Classification (NCBI taxonomy): domain Eukaryota; kingdom Metazoa; phylum Chordata; order Ceratodontiformes; family Protopteridae; genus Protopterus; species Protopterus annectens. The sequence goes on from NC_056741.1 coordinate 1,071,715,043, forward strand.
GTACAAGATTTGCACCAATATATGCAGACC
>NC_056741.1:1071722572-1071725072 GCF_019279795.1 Protopterus annectens
CTTGTTGTAAGTGGTGGTAGTAGTTCTTTTTATCTTCTGTTATGGATTTTTTTGCCTCATTTCTTAGTTGCCTAAATAGGAGTTGGTCGGGTTGGGTTTTAGTTGTGCGGTAGGTGGCCCATGCTTTATTTCTTGATATCATTTTGTCCCTGGTTTCTTTGGTGAGCCAAGGGGCAGTATTGACCTTGGTTCTACTAGTCGTACTAGGGGCGTGGAGGTTGAGGATGGTGAGGAATTTGTCATTGAAGTAGGAGACTGCTTCATCTAGTGGGAGCCATTGTAGTGCAGTCCAGTTGCACGCCTTTAGTTCACTGTTAAATTTTAGAGGGTCAAAGCTTCTGTGTCTTCTTATAGTTCTATATATGGGTTGCAGATGGTAGTTGAACTTGTGTCTGAGTATATATGTCAGGCTATGGTCACTTAGATCATCTGGTAGAGTGCCTGTTGAATAGAGATGGGGGAAGTTATTGATAAGTATTCAATCTATAGTACTAGCCTTGTTATGTGATTTACTTGGCCTAGTGGGTGAGGTTATGGTTTGGGTAAATCCTTGGAGGTTAATGTGGGTCATTGGAGGTTGAGTGGAACAGGCTGACCAGTCTATGTTGACGTCCCCGAGGATTATAGTTTCCTGTGGCTGGTTATTGTTGAGCCAGGTCAGGAATTCCTCTACGGTGTCAATGTTCTTTCCTGGGGGAATGTAGACACAGACAATGTTTATGCTTTTGTTTGTTAATGTGTAGCTTTGCAAATGATAATTTCGGTGTTATTGAATAGGGGGGGTTGTAAGGTGGCCATGGTTACAGATATGGTGGATTTATAGAGTATTGCTACCCCACTACCCTTTTTATGGTGCGATCAAGTCTATGCATGTTGTACCGGGTGGCAGGACTTCAGTGTCTTTGGTGGCAGGTTTTAGCCATGTTTCTGTGAGACAGAGTATCTCAGGTGAATATACTGCCAGGAGAGCATGTAGGTGCTGGGTTTTGTTGTTTATGCTCCTGATGTTTAGGTGACAAGCCAGCAAGGAGTCGTGGGGTCTGTGAGTTGGGCTTATAGTGGTTGGGGTTTTATCTGAGAGATTGGGCATAGATGAGGTGTTTGGGCCTGGGTTTGGGTGGATGTCACCATCCTTGGTAAGGTTATTTTTTATTCTGATTATGAGTTTCCAGACTCGGAGCAGTGTACGATGATAGAATCTAGGTTTGTTGTGGATGTACTTAGGCCTGATAGGGACAAAGTTAGGTGAGGCATTAGTATGGAGGTTCAAGGAAGAGACAGGATGGGGGGTATTTAGTAGAAGTGGAGGGGTGGAGGTACTGAATCTGGGATAGTGAAAGCCAAGATGTACTGTGTTTTCATAGAAGGAGAGTTGAAATGGGATAATTAGTAGGGCTGGTAGAATGGATAGTAGTATATTTGTGGAGGTGGACATGATTGTCGGGAGGAGATTTGATAATGGTATGGGAGTAGGAGGGGTTAGTAGTGGGTGATGAGATAGGTCGAGAGTGTGATATTGGTTGTGGCTGATTGGTTGCGAGGGAGGTGAGAGTGGTTTGAGAGATATAAATTAAGCAATAGTAGGGGCGGGTGGGATTAGGGGGCAGGGTGGGGAGCGTAGTGAGCCCGAGCGAAGCGAGGGCGAACGGAGCGGGGCTTAACCAGTTTCCCGGTTTGCACTTGATTGGAGGTTGCAAGGTAGGTGAACTTCCACATCCAATAGGTTTTTGGTTTGTTGGAGCTATTATAATTATTACAGTTGTATCTTGTGTGTAAGAGGGGTTATCTACAATGTAGTCACTGGATACCTTTAAAATGCCAGCGACTTTCTAGTTTCTAGTGCTGGACCCAGTTATAGTTCGCTTAAATTATTAGTTGAGAGTGCGGGTTATTACCCTATAGCTATTGAGTTTCAGGAGCTTGATTCGGCATGCTTCACTACTCGCTCTGTTTAGGGTCCCATGTGCTTAGGAGCTTGTGGGGAACTAATACCAGGGAACGACCTGTGGGGATAGATTTGTGATATTTAGTAGTTGATAGTACTGTCTCAGTTACCACTTTCACTTTGCAGTGCATTTTCATATAAACATTACAACAGTTATGAGGTGCAACTGTTTAGTGCAAATTGCCACAGAGAACGCCCTTTTAAAAACAGCTATTACCGTCTAATACAATGAGCAGCATATTATGCTGCAACTGTAAGCTTAGAATGGTTGTGCAAAACCTCGTGTTACAGCACACACTAATGGTGGCATACATAAAATGCTGTTACGGTTTAAACATCTAGAAACATTTACACTGTTTTGCGATACAATATCCCACACTTGTTTATCAAATTAAGAGCACAATAAAAGTTTATCTGTTACTTCTAAGTGGCTTCTGATCCAAGAACATTTCCTCTGTCAACGCTAAGTTGAACAACTCTTGGTAATTAAATAATAATGAACATAGCGTGGATCCTGCTCTACTTGCGTCACTATGTTAAACAGTTATTATAAAC
>NC_056741.1:1071732572-1071737264 GCF_019279795.1 Protopterus annectens
CATGGTGTTTGATGTTGCATAATATTTTTGTCTTACTCCCACTGAGTAGTAAAATAGGCTGTAGCTTTCCTACATCCCTGACAGGGATAAAGAAAAGTATCAGAAAATTAACTAATAATTTGGCTGTGGTAAAACTACTAAAAACTACTAGAATAGATATTACAACCTAGTACTTCAGTTTTTTTTTCTTATGATGTATTGTATAAAGCAATGTTGCTATATTTTACTACATACCTTTTGTCAGGAAAAATAGTGTAAAGAGCAGGTTGCATAGCAAAGTCATGTCAAACAAGTCAAAGAAAACTGTCATTCAGAACTACACAGCAGTGTAGCTGAACGAAATTACAATGCTTCATTCTCTGTGCAGAAAACAGTTGCACATATAGACAGAGAAAAATTAATAAAGTATCACAGTAGAATTTTTAATAAGTAGCAGTTTGTAAGTGAAGTAGGACAGCAGTGACTCACACCCATCCCAGAACAGGAGACAAGGAAGACAAGGAACAATATGAAGGTAATATTGTCAAAGTAAAATTGAAACAATAGCAGCATATCTATGAATAGACTGATTTATTGTACAGTTTGTAAATTGCACTTTACAGTCCTTCAGTGTGTAGGTGAGCTGCCTTAGTATTGCACTTAGTTATGTAGCAGATGTCATGGTTTGTTTTTCCCAAGAGTTCAACAGTCTAATGGAGGCTCAGGAAGCTTCAAATTTACAGGACTTCTTTTGCTTTTGTCATGACAAATGGCAGAGATCACATGACATTAGGAAGTAGCTTGATGCTTTACTGATACTGAAGACCTGTCTACGTTTCCAGTAGTGAAATGATCATTTGAAAGATCTAAACTTGTGTAGAAAAAGCCAGACAGGAGTGGAGATTTTGGAATAGCTTGATATCTACTGCAAGAGGAGTGGTTTCTGGCCCAGAAATTGTAGTTTATTGGCCATTTGGGCAATTTTTACTTCTCTTTCAGCTTTCTGGTCCAAAAGCCTGTGTTTGCGCTTATCCCGCCTTTACTATAACGAGTCTAGTCCAGATACAGATTTGCTATTTCCAGGACTGTATGTATACTTCTGAGCCTCCTAAGCCTGACTGTGTTGGAGGGTAGCCTTCTAGCGTGTCAGTAGTAAGCACTAGTTAGTCTATCTACCACAAGAGAAGTGGTTTCTTGCCCAGAAAATGTAGTTTTTTGTTCATTTGGGCAGTTTTTCCATATCTTTCTGGTTTAAAAGCCTGTTTTTGTGCTTTTTTCCTGCCTTTCCTGTAACTAGTCTAGTCCAGATACAGATTTACTGTATCCAGGACTGTGTGTAGCTTCTGAGTGGTGCCAAAGTAAGTCTGCTGTTCAATTTTTCTCTAAGAAATGCTAGTTCTCTCCTCTCCTGTGCTTTTACTAGCATATCAGTCTAGCACTTTACCAGACTTCTTGTAGCAATTATTGTAGCACACAGAAGTGCTACCAGAACTAAACGTTGTACAAGGAAACATCTCCAGTACTTATTAATACTCACACATCCAGGCATGTCTAAAGGTCAGTTCCTTGTGCTTTCTCCTATTAACCTGGTGAACTTGGGCATCCTGAGGCAATGTAGCAACTGCCTCATGTACACCAACAACCCTCTCCTCTTACCTCCCAACACTCAGACTTGGGAGAGATGCACTTATATATCCAAATTGGAAGCCACGCACTCTCCAGCCAAGACCGGAATAGCTGGTCAAGAGGAAAAGGTCAACACTTGCACTACACCACATGGAACACATATCCCTCCAGAACACACACCGGCACTGCCTTCACATAAAAACACAAACTACACACCCATCTTTGCGGAGGCTCTCAATAAAAATCTACCCAAACTGCAGAGACCTCCAAGGCAGAAATGCACTCTACCACCACAACACACCACTAATCACTAGAGACACAACTCTCCTGAACAGTGTACCACTCAACCAAAGCCCCTAAGGCAGAACAGCATGCCCAACACACTAATCATAGGTGACTCGATAGTGTGGCACACTTATGTCCCACTCACTAAGTTGAAGAAAGAGAAAGTAACAGTCAGCTGCCTGTCAGGTGCCAGGCTCCAACACATAACGCACGCACTCAGGTCCCTCAACAACAGGTACAAATACGACTCTGTCATTGTACATGTGTGTGCGTGAAGGACCTGAGATGTACCTCCCTGGACTTCATGAAAAGAGACACAGAGGAACTCTCTGATTATGTAGCCCAGGTGGGTATGACCCTAGCCCTGAGCAGCATCCTACCATCACCCAGAATGATACTACAGTACAAGCAGAAAATGATCGATTTCAACAATTGGCTAAGTTTCTGATTCTAAGGGGATCCAGTAACAGACCTTGATGCTTTGCCAGAGATGGCCTTCATCTGTCACCTCTGGGCTTCTGGATACTGGCCAAGGCTCTTGCCACTGCTGTAGTGCCTTTTTTAGGCGGTGTTCCAAAGACCAAATTACCACCATAACAGCTACAAACAAATGCAGTCTCAGGGTCATCCTGCTCAATGGTAGAAGTCTAAATCTGAAAATGCACTCACTCTATGCACTCCTTAAAATGGAGAACATAGACATTTGTGCTGTAACAGAGACCTGGTTCAAGGCAGCAGAAAGCACCCCTGTACTACCAGGCTATAACTCATTCCACACCTTTCGGCCCCAGAACTTGGACCAAAGCTCCAAAGGTGGTGTTGTTTCCATATTCGTAGAGGATGCACACACCTTCAGACTGGTAGCCCAACATAACGCATCAGAGATACTTCAGGTGCAGCTAACATTGTGTAAGACGGTGATTCAGGTTGTAGCCTGTTGTAGATCCCCAACAATGTCCCAAGACTCACACTTCACATTCCTAAGCACATTGGAGAATATTAGGGTCCAACCTAACACACTCATACTGGGCGACTTCACCTACCCCTCCATTAACTGGGAAACTACTCATGTACCAATACACTTGCCCAATGTTTTCTGGAATTCATTAATTCAAATGCCCTCGACCAGCTCGTTCTTACCCCCACTAGAGGTAGCAACATCCTTGACCTGGTCATTACTAACATGGGCGACCGTTGCTCTACACCAGCTGTTAACTCCTCCCTGGTTAGATCCGACAACAAACTAATCACCTTGGAAATCCCCCCCCCCCCGCAAGGGTAACCACCATGAAAAACTTCTCCAAAGCTAACTTTGGGTTCCTAAAAACAGAGGTGGCTAATTTCATGGCACCCATGCAAATGGAGAATAGTTGCATGACCGCCGAACCATACACCAGTGCACCGTACAAATACATACACAAATGCATGTATCTTGCCATACCCAATAGAACCAAGATGCTCTCTTCCAAAAAAAGGAAGCCAACCTGGTGGTCCCCTGCCATATACAAACTCCTACAACAGAAGGAAGAAACTGATGTGGAATAAGGTGAAGTCCCAAGGCTGGAAAAACTCCCTTATCAGCCTCAACAAAAAGTTGAGATCCCTCATCAAATCCTCTAAAGCTAGCTATGACAACAGAATTGCAGCAGATAGTAAAGACGGCCACAAGGCCTTCTATAGTTATGTAAAGAATCTACATAGCAGTACCCAGATTTGCTCTGAGCTACTGCACAATGGTACCTCCTATATCGAGCCAACAGATATTGCCAATATACTGGCCGACAGATTCATTGCCAACTTTACCCCCCCCCCCAGGACCAGTCACAGTACCAGTAGATTGCCAGGCACCCAGTATTACTGCTGCACAGGTTAAAACAGCACTGTCCAAGGCCAAGATTACAGCTTCCATGGTACCTGACAATATCCCTGGCTGTGCTCTACATAAACTACAGAGTGAACTGGCACCTCACTTATGTGCTCCGTTCAGTCACAGCCTCACCTCAGGCTTTGTCCCTACCGAATGACACACTGCTTCAGTCATCCCTCTCCACAATGCAGGAGTGACTACAGACCATGGGAACTATTGCCCCATTAGCCTGATGAGTCTGATATGCAAAGCTATGGAATGCATCATCATGGACCTAATAAACAGGGATATAGGGAATCTCCAAACTTTGGATTCCACACAGTTTGGTTTTGTGAAGGATAGATCATACCTGCTCAACTTGGTCGACTTCTTTGAGTCAGTCACCAGAGCTGTGGATGAAGGCAAGGTGGTTCATGCAGCCTACATTGATCTAGCCAAGGCGTTTGAAACCATTCCCCATTCAGGAATCATAGAAAAATTCACTAAGCTAGGCATCATCCCCTATATCACTAGGTGGATTGCAAACTGGCTCACAGATGGAACCCACAGTGTGAAAGTAGTGGACTCCAAGGTAGACTGCTGACCAGTCACGAGTGAAGCCCACAGAGTTCAGTCCTGGGTCCTCTCCTGTTTGGTATCTACTTCTCTGAAGTCCAGGCCAACACAAAGTTTCTCTGGCTGACAAAGTTTGCAGACGATTGCAAGTTGGGCGCTATTATTAACTCCCCAAGTGATGTTGACATCCTACAGAAAGGCCTCAGTGAGACCAATGACTGGTGTCAGAACCATGGCCTTAAGCTCAATGTCAAAAAATGTGTCATCACCCCCTTTGGGAAAAACCTGGTTCCTATGAATTACCACATTGATGGTAGTCCGCTGAACACAGAAGGTGTTAAAAGTGATCTGGGAACACAGGTTGACAGCAGCCTCTCTTT
>NC_056741.1:1071737764-1071802551 GCF_019279795.1 Protopterus annectens
AAGCAGGAAATCTTGCTGGAAGCACGCAGACCTTCCACCAGAAAAACCTATTCAGCCAAGTGGAAGAGATTCATCATCTGGAATGCCAAAAAGGGCCTGGATGCATCATTGATGAGCATACCTCAGATATTGGAATACTTGGCAGAAATGTTTCATAGTGGCCTCTCATATTCTTCCATTAAAATTCACGCTTCAGCAATCTCAGCAAATTACAACTGTGACCCACCTGTGTTTTCGCATCCCTTGCTAAAACCGTTTCTAAGAGGGATAAAGAATATCAAACCTCCCAGAAAACCACCAGTTCCTGCATGGGACCTCAACTACGTCTTGGAAAAATTAACTCTTCCTCCTTTTGAACCAGCAGCATCTTCAGAAATGCAATTTCTTTCCTGGAAAACGGTTTTCCTGTTGGCAGTTACCTCATCAAGAAGAGTCTCGGAGATACAGGCCCTCATGGCAGTTCCTCCCTTTCTCATTTTTCATCAGGACAGAGTTTCTCTAAGGACCAATCCTTCATTCATGCCAAAAGTGATATCCAGGGTGTCTCTAAATCAAGCAATTCACCTGCCTACTTTCTTTCCCAAGCCTCAAAACAAAAGGGAAAAGCTGCTGCATACTCTAGACATACACAGACAATTACTCTACTACTTGGACAGAACAAAGACCACCAGGAAGTCTGACCAACTATTTGTAGCCTATGCTGCCGGAGTGCAAGGAAAGGCAGTCTCCAAACAAACAATTTCAAAATGGATTGGACACTGCATCAGATTCTGTTATTCCTTCCATGGAAAAGGTGTGCCAGCCAATATCAGGCCACACTCAACCAGAGCTATAGCCACATCCACAGCCTTTCTAAGAGGAGTGGCTACAAAGGACATTCTAGACGCTGCTACATGGAGCTCCGTGCATACAGTTACCAAACACTACAACCTGCCCTTATACTCCAGATCCCGAGCAGGCTTTGCTTCTGCAGTCCTGCAGGGTCTTTTAGCTACACCATCCCTTGCTTAGATCCTACCACCCCCAGCCTGGCTATGGTATTCAACCCGTATGTCAGGACTGCAGTTGCATTCTTGAAGGACATAGTACAGTTTTGTACCTACCATAAATGTAGATGTCCGATAGATATGCAACTGCAGTCAGGTTTTCCCTCCCACCTACCCCTCTGCTTTTTCCTTGGGTCCATTCCCCCTCTCCTTATTTGCTGGGGATTTCTGTTATGGTGTATCTGTTTATTACTGTTGTGCATGTCTGGAATTTTTTATATACCCATTCACAAAATTTAGCCTTCCTTGGAGGGCACCTGGCATCTGGGGCAAGAAACACTGAAGAAGATGGTGTCGGCGGATGCCTTTATTCTCCAGCCATTCTGACGTCGGGGAGGAGGCGACATCAGCCGACGCCGGACCCAGACTTTGGAATCCGGCCGACTGAGGGGCTGCCTGAGGCAGGACAACCCATATGTCAGGACTGCAGTTGCATATCTATCGGACATCTACATTTATGGTAGGTACAAAACTGTACTTTCTTTGTACTCTGAACCCTTTGGTATCTACAGGCATTTACTTGTGGGCGAAGTAGATGCATAACTCGAACATCCTGTATGATTGACAAATTACAACTATTCCATGATTTGCTGCATTCTTGCCCTTCTGGCCTTTGTGTTAAGAGACCATAATGATCTATGCTTTTTAAGGAAGCCGTTCCACCACTAATGGCCATCTAGCCACAAAATCTTCCATCAGAAGTTGCTGAAGTTTTTGAGTCTGTCATAAAGCTATTTACTAAGCCTACCTATAAGGCAGGCCAAGTCAAAGGTTTTCTGTTTTGGCCACTAAGGCTTTACGATCAGTCAGCTTGTGTCTCTCTTCAGATGTCTTCCTATCAAAGGATTCTGCTATACCCTATTATGGCACTACGTCACTTCTGTGATTTGATTGAATGTAATTTTGCCTCTGCAGTGAGTGGTAAAGAGCATTTATTAAAGGTGATTGTTCACTAGAAGCCTAAGGTGAAGAAAATGTTTTCACCAGGGAGACCTTTAATGTCATGATTTTCCTGATCTTTCTGCTCTTAGAACCATCTAGTTCTGCAGACTTAGCTTTTTATCCTAGTAAGACACCTCTCAGGCAGCTGCCACCTCAGGCTAGTGGCCCCCCTTGAAGCTGCAAGCCATAATTTGCTAAGATTATTTTGTCTTTTTAAAAGGATGAGAGTTCAGTTTTGATGAGTCTGCGCTGCTTATGTTGCATGTGATGTCTGACCATTCACCTTCTCGTGTTCTTCCATGAAGCTCTGAACATGAAGACTGTGTTTCTCCTATGCTGGATGTTCATCTGAAGTTGCAGTTCAGGTCAACTGCTGAATAATAAGAATATGGAAGAGCTGTTTGTTACATTTGTTTCTAGCACTACAGAATTTTTGTACACTGTGAAATGAATCCTTTCCAAGTGGCTATTGCATTTCATTGGGTTCTGTTACAAGAAGCTAAATTACCCTTTGATTAAATGCAGGAAACAACTCAGCTAGGAGAGGGGGGCTTCTCATTTTTGCATTAGGAATTTGTTTAGCAAGAATTACTCCATCATGGCCATCTGGATATTGGCACATATCTGGTATAAACACGAAGTAAATTTTGTCTCACTCTGATATCTAGACCTTATCACCATCAGACTGAATGCCCCTGTGACCAGGGGAAAGGAGCACAAAAGTCGGGGCTTGTTGTATGATTGTCAGTTAGATATTTTAAGCTCTTTCTTCATCTGATATAGCAGGCTGTGTTATACAGTGTGTTGGTATACAGTGGTGAGAGGAGCAATTCCACCTGTGTTGTGGTGTGTCCCCCATTTACGACATTGGCTGTTTTGATGCTCATGCATTCAGTCATTTTCCCTCAACATGTCCCCACACACTTCCCTGTGGAAGAGGTGTTGGGGAAATTCCTTATTCCTTTTTCCATATACCAGTTCCATCTGATGCTCGAGCCAATAGTTGAATTCAGATCACCTGGAGATGTAGTCGGTGCATTGTCCAAATGCACCAAACCATCTGGTAATGTCCTGCCCATTTATAAACATGTTGGTTCTTGTTATCACCACAGAATAGCTGCATAAGCCTTTTTTGTAAAGAAGCCTCACATTTGTGCCCCTGCAGTTTTCATGTTTAATTAAAAGTTTGAAAACAGATGAAGAGTTGGGGACTGGTAAGGCAATCACATCTTTACCAATGACATGAGGACATGTTGCACAGGACACAGTGGGTGCTCTTTTCAAAGAGTAAGAATTTGATATTTTTGGAAAAAAAGAAGAAAACTTTGCAGTGTGGAAGGTGTGGTGTTTACTTCCTGAATTATGCTATGCACTTGGTTCACTTAATAAAACTCACTGTAAAATATAATTCTAAAATATGTGCTACAAAATAATCAAATAGAAAATAGTGGGTAGTCCACAGCTGAGTTTAAAATGGAATATCCTTTATTGAAGCACACAAACCAGCAATCCTAGTTGAGCATAAAGAAAAGCTTCAAAAACCTTCCTTATATATATATATATATATATATAAACAGGTTGTTTGGAACAAGGGAGTAGTTACAGAGGGTGGTTGTGTTTAGTGCAATAAAAGCATTCCTTTGCCAGGTCCCCCTTCCCCTTAACACCATAGTGTAGTCAGACATTTTTGAAGAGCTACTCAAAAGAAAAGGCATGTTATGATAGTATGCCCCAGTGCAGCCCCCCCCCCCCTTAGAAGATCAGCTAATACAGTAAATACTGATCTACTGACACTGTCTACCATTCTGTACTGAATACAGATGTTATAATGCTGCTTATCAGAGTGGTAAACATTACATTAATTAAGAATGCCTCTGAAGTGTAGGGTGAGAAAACAGGTTTTGTGACTAACTCTGCTGAAGAAACTGCAGGTGCAGCCCAGCCTGTTGAGCAGGTCTTTTTAGCTAACTTACTTACATCACCCATCTGGGTGTGAGTTGCATCCGTAGGTAATGCTATGATCACTGCTCTGGTATCCATGTCTTACCGTGGGGTAGTATAGAACCGTGCTTGCTTGTAATGCAGTATAGCTAGTGAAGGAGATTAAAGTGAGAGAGAGAAAATAATTTATTTGCCTGACTTTGCATATATGGGTGTTTTAACCAGGACGTTGATGGCCTCCAAAGTGTATAGAGATGATGATGCTAGTCTTGGGGAAAAAATAAGAGTTCCAACAGTGCTTTATATTTAGCATTTATTTTTTACTGCTGATTTTCACACTGAAACATAATTACTGGTACTGTTCCACCTTCTGCAGTTTCCACTGCTGCTGTTAGTCTCTTTTTAGCTGTTAGATCACCTACTTGTCATCATTATTGGCCCCCATTTTCCTTGGAAATGGGTCTTGCCAAACAGCACAAAGTGCACTTGATAATCTTCATTTTTTTTTATTTAATATATCTTGATACATCCTTTTAACTTGTAGGCATCTTTGTCCAGATTACTGGTGTTCTGTTTAAAACTTGGCTCCCAGTCCACTAAAATGCTCATATCTTTGTAAGTTTTCATAGAATCGGTTTACGTTGTCTGCCATACAGTTTGTGTACTGTACATTTGCTGGTGTTCATGCTAACTACAGCAATGCTTACAGTATTGTTAGTAACTCTTGTTACAGACTGCCTCATGTCAAACATGTTCTTTTTTTTTAGACTGAAATGGAAGTAGCACTTTTGGAAGCTGAACTACATGAGGAAAGCATGGTGCTGGAAAGGGAAGAAAAACAAACTAAAGAACTTCAGCAGCGACTTTCTGATGTGGAGCAGAGGTATCTCCGTGACAAAGAAAAGGTACTGTAAAAACTTTGAGAATCTTTTATAGTTATTATTTATATATATACTGAGCTTGCTGTATTGTGGCATGACTCATGTTTTCCCTCTACTGTTGAGTTGCCATCCCTTCACTGATGGGAAGCCACATATAAACTCTGAAGTAAACCTGATAGTCACACTTCATGTAGGAGGCAAACTCCCCAGGCTGATGCAGTGCCTACAGAAAATTAACCAGGACTTCTCTGGCATTGTACTTTCTGGCTGCTTGAAGTCGCCAGATGTTTTGAATCGGTTTTCTTTCTATTTGTCTATATACTTGGTATTTATATATATATATATTGTTAATTTTTGGGATATTTAAGCGCTGCTCCTACTATAGATTTTCTACTCCTGTTTAAATTCTACTACCTTGTATAACATCTCTAGAAGCATTTGTATATTGTACCAATATGTCTACAGTCTAAGCGTTTGCTTTATTGTTATTTCAATGGTTAAATGTTCCTACTTCTGTTCTCTTACCTGCATACACCCCTATACTACACCCTCCTAAGTATTCCCCTGTCTCCTCTCTCTCCTTCCTTTAGCCTGACTTACTGCAATATTTGTAACCACATATTAATTTTATTTCTTTCCTTTTCAGTTCACTCCCGCTGCATCTGCACCATCCCAGGTGCCTCCCAGTACACTGCTTGGAACCCTGGTTTCCCGCCACTGAGATTTGGAAAACACTGAGGAATTACTGCTGTGTTACTGTAATCCCTCCCAAGGACTAAAAACAAGTGTATGTACCCTAGAGTAAACTGTAACTGTACCCTCATTCTACCCTGTTGTCTACCTACCCAGTGAGATACAGCTAGCAGCCTACCACAGAGTTCTTTTTTCCCCTCTTATTTACAAGACCCCCCCCTCTCTCGAGTGCCTGAGATCTTTCCCTTGCACTTAACTGTTTGGCCACTAGGTGACACTGTCCACCCCTACTTTTTATTCTACAATTTCTGAACAGATCAATAGTTTGAAACTGTTCCCCATATCCTAGCAACCCTAAGCTTGCCCCTTAGTTTCTGTTACATAGTCCTTATCCCTTACCTTAATACCCTGGAACTCCTCTCTGCTTCACTGATACACTTCTGCTGCTTCTCTTCCTCGGCTCTTCCCGCTCTGTTCGCCCTGCGGGCTCACTCTGCTCCCCTACCCTACCCCCAATTCCCACACACACCCACTGCTCCTACATTTATTTCTGCTGTAAATCCCTCTCCTTCTCCACCAACCAATCCCCTTCACTCATCTACTCCTCCCCTTCCTTCCTCCACCTGCCAATCACTACCACTCCTCCCCACCCACTAAAAGTTTTCCTTCACCCTCCTCCCTACTAAATCTTCACAGAAATCATCTACCATGACTCCCCATAAAATCATTCAATCCCATCTATCTGTATCCTGTTCCTACTCCCTTTATACCTTGCCACCTCCTACACCTACATCCATCTTCACCCTTCCTTCCTATCAGAACCCCCCTCTCTCTACCCTCTTCCTCTTATCTCAAAAGCACACTTTCATAACATATCCTCCTCTTTAGTTCAATCTCTTCCACTCCACTTTTTCAGAATAAAACTTCTTCCACTCTCTATTAAAAACTGCAAGCCTAAGCTAATACACTACTATTGTTGACTGTCTAACAATCCAGAACTACTTCTACCCTTCCTCAACTACCTCTGGTTATCTGGGGACATACACCCTATCCAGGGACCAAATTTTACACTTACCCGTACTCCCCCTGTCATCATTAATGAGTCCAATTTTAAATACCTAAAATTCCTCACCATTAACGCCCAAAGCCTAAAAAATAAAGTAACCCACTTTCATGCTTGGTTAAATCACAACTTGCCTGACACTGTAGCCATCTCTGAAACGTGGCTAAAACCTCACATTTGCGACCCTAAATCCTCCCCTCCCGATACCAATGCCTCAGATGCGACCGCATTAATAGAAAAGGTGGTGGCGTAGCCTTAATCTATTCCAATCAGCTATCCATCACCCCATAGCCCAACCTCATCCCTCCATTCAACAATGCGGAACTAGTAATAGGTCTACTAAAATTAAACAACCACAAAAGAATCTGCATAATTTCCCTCTACATCCCCCCTGGAAATAACATCAGTACTCTTGAGGAAATCCTATCCTGGGCCTCCTCCAATATCAAGCTAGAGACCTATATATTTGGAGATGTAAACATCGACTGGAATAAAATCAACAACCCTTACCCCTCCTTATCCATCAATCTATTTAATTACACCCAACTAACTAACTCCATTACCAGGCCTAACAAAACAAACCTTGGTTCCATACTAGACTGGATCCTAGTATCCCATCCAAAGTAAGTCATAAATTCCGGTGTCATACCTGACCCATTAGGAGACCATTTATCAGCCTTCACCCATCGAGCTACCCCCTCTTCTCCTCAATTATACCAGTTTATCCAGAATCGAAACCTCACAAACTTTAATCCAGTAACTTTCTCTGACTCCCTAAGACAAACAAACTGGAATCCCCTAAAAACCCTTCCTCTAGACTAAGCCATTGAGTTTTTCAATTCAACCTTTTTAGATATCCTGAACTCCTAGCTCCAATAAGAACAAAAAGTGTAAAAGCCAAGACTGCCGCTTGGCTACCCAAAGACACCAAAAAAACTTATGCTACAAAGAGACAAAACCTGGAAAACACATCTCCAACACAAACAATCTGAAATTATACTTGGATACAAACAACTACGCAATCTTGTTAAAAAACAAATAACTAGAGACAAAAAGTCTTACTATACCAAACTTCACCAAACTGGAAATAAATATGCTATATTCTATTTATTGTGCATATTTGCCACGCCAAGATGCCCATTGTATTCTATTGTACATTTCCACCCTAGATATCTTTGGTACTAAGTAACTGGTATTTTTACTTGAATATGTGACTGATGGCTGTGCATGCCTTATCTGCTGCATTTTAAGCATCTCCAGATAAACTGTGCCACATGTAAGCATAGAACAGTGCAGAAGTATGACGTCTTATAGTTCTAAATTCACATGAGTGTTTGTGCTATCTGCTAAGAAGTTCTTCACCTTTCTTCCCTCTTCTTTATTTTCTGTGTCCAAAGCATCTTTAAACCTGTGTGTTTACAGTGTACCAGTACCTCAGATAATGCAGTCTGTTGCCCAACAGGCAGGAACGGCCTTATGTCAACTGGTGCCCTAGGCAAAAGGTCTCCATGGCGCCCCCCCATCCTGGTCTACCTACACCAAATAAATAGTGGAAAAGCGCCTCACATAACAGCTCTAGGCGGTCACTAGTTGGCCTATGCCTAAGGCCGGCTATGCCAACAGGATATTAAACTATTTCTTCAAGTATATCTTGAATTTTCCCATTTCCAGCTGCTATGTATGTGTCTTCTTCCTTAGCTTAATACACCAGAGTCATACCGACCATCTCTGACACTCAAGGCCTCTCTGACACTCAAGGCCTCTGACACTCAAGGCTCTCTGACACTCAAGGCCTCTGACACTCAAGCTTTCTCACACTGCCTCTCACACTCTTCCTCACTCACACTCGCCTTCCTCACACACACACAAACATACACACATACTCCACATCTCCAGCATTTTATACATTGTGGAAAAATTAATACGGTTGTTGGATGCCTTGGAAGCTATAAGTGTTCCTGTAGCCACTAATTCAGTATCGTGGATTCTCACTCCCACTGTTTGCTTTGCTCATAAAGAGACTGCTGTCAAACAGGAAAAAAGTTGAAGTGATAACTTCATTCACGTTGGCAGCAGGTGAGATCACCCAGTGTAGGGATTTACAGGACGGTCTCTTGTTTGATCCCAGATAGTTCCAGGGTGTCTTATCTAAGATGTTGCACCTTCTTATCAGTATTTCAGAGCTGTGAGCTGATTTTCTCAAACTCTGTCTTTCAAGAATCCCTTCTGCAGGTGGTGATAGATGTACGTTGCAGTAACATGGCTATGGTACAATATTTCAGCAACAGTAGATAGCCCAGTCTTACCCACTGTGTTACGAGTGAGATTCTGTAGGGTGGTTCAGTCCAGCTTGTTCATAGGTAGTTACTAGGCTATTGGCCCTAGGGCCTATATAAGCCTAGACAAAAAGGTACCCTGGCTTTCGCCACCCAAAAAAATTATTTTCCTGTGCCCTGTTGAGCAGAGCCACAGAAGTGATCCCCGGGGTGAGTTTCCTATCTCCCATCCAATCGTCAAGATTTTTCTTGGAGTACCAATGAAGAGCTTTGTTTGATAATAGATATGTAGTTTGTTCCAGAGTATGGGAAGTCTGGGACAGGAATATCTATCCCTCCAGCATGTTCTGTTTATTGTGGTGACAAGGTTTAGGTCCTTAGCAGCATGTAGGTCGGAGGGATTGGGATTTCTTTAAGTGGAGCATGTCCAACAGCTCTGGGTTTGACATAGCTTTGTATGTTAGGCAGAGAGCACCTCTGAGTAGGCAATATGTGACAGAGTAAAGCTGGAGTTCCTTTGAGACTGTCTGCACAGGGCATCTGTTTGAGGCCGGTAATCCTCCTTGTGAGGTATTTCTGCAGCCTTTCCAGTTGTTGTAGATGTCTTGTAAGGTACATACCAAAAGGGGCGCTGTATTCTATAATGGGTCTAATGAGCGATTAGTAGAGGGGAACAATGACCTCTTTTTTCCTGGATGAGAAACCTTTTGTGATGAGGTGTGCCAAGTAGAAGGATTTTGTGACTACTGTGGCAATGTGATTATCAAAGGAGAGACTACTGTCCATCTGTGTCCCAAGGTCTCTTGTCACATTTTCGGTGTTAAGCTCGAGGGACTTGAACCTCAGCACAGAAATAAATAGAACTTGCTGGAGGGACAAGTTCATAACCCAGAGGCTCCCTTCGCTCTGGAATAGAATTCCAGTTCATGTGAAGCAGAGCACCTCACTGAATCTCTTCAAGAAGAATCTCGATAAGTGGATGGGGATCAGATTTGTCCCAGGGATTACTCCCGTGTCACTATTAGACAGAGGCACAGTAAACTAAACCTTAAAAAGGGCACAGTATACTCAAATCAAGGGGTGGCGTAAGCCATACAGAATCGGGCTAGGCTTATAATTGCCCCAGGGCAGATAGCCTAGTATGAACCTATAAGTTGACTACCGCCTATGTGGTAGTTCATGGGTACAGAGTTTTTACCAAAAGGGATGGCACTGCACTTTTTGGCATTGAGCTTGAGGTCAAGGCTTTGACACCAGACATCTGTCTCAATGAGGCCCTTTGGTAGGATGTCCACTACTCTCTGTCAGCCCCATTCCAGTGTCTCCTGTTTCACAAGTTGTTTCTAATCCAGTCTGTTGCGTGATGGCTGTCCCATCCATAGGGCAAAAAGCCATGCAGCTTTTTTTTGCATTTATCAGTAGTGCCAAGAGCAGGAAGCATTTTTACTTGATTATTCCTGCAGAGAGTCAATCTAAGGATGCTCTTGCTCACAAGTGTCTTGCCGATTATCTTTGTACTGCACCCCCAAATTTTCCCTGATGATGAGATCTATATATAAAACCAGGTGGCAAGTTCTTTTTCATAACCTCTTCTGGTCACACCAGATGTGGTCCCCCCCCCAATACTGAAGGAGCTATTAGGGTACCATCTAACAGAATTCACCCAGATGTTAACAGCCCGGTTGTTCTAAATCTGCTATTAATAAAATACAGGCCTTTTTAAACAGGTTGTACAGAGAATTTCTTCTTCCCAGAAACCTTTATCTGATGAGACTTACAGGGATAGATTAATCCAATTTTCACTTTCAGCTTCACTTGAGGCTAGGTTCTTTTTCAGCACCTGTCCCTTCTTTTCTTGATTACCTTTTTAAGATTTTTATTCTGGTTTGTCCTTCTTCCACCAAAGGTATTGATGTGGCTGCCGTCTTAAATTTTTTTATGCTAGACTTTATTGTTACTCTCGTTCTTCCCTTAATGTCTGTAAAGCCTTCTTGCACGAAAATATCTAATTTGTTCACCACCGATGATGCAGTTCCCTCTTGGGACTTGTACTTCTGGAAAAAGCTCACTTGTTCCATTGTTGGTACTTCTGTGAACTTGAAGTACCTATTTTTGAAGGCCCTTTCTGTGGTGGCCATTACTTCAGACAGGAGAATTTCAGAACTGCTCGTCCTTCTCTTAAAATATTTAGTGTTTTATAGAGACAGGGCAGCACTTATAACATATCTGAGGTGGCCATGAAGACGGACATAAACCAAGCCATAAAACTGTTTTGTTCCTCATCTAGCCCAATAACAATTAGTATGTCCTTCATTCCATGCATGTTCACAACAACATAGTCTCTTTAGACAAAGCCCAAAACTCTGGGTAGTCAACACAAAACTCTTCAATTTTATTCATGAAAATCAGGATGGATCAAAAAGTGTCTAAGTTCACCCATTCTATGTGGTTATCTAGCAGCATGGCATTTTGTCACACCGAGGCTCTGTACAGGCATCTTATTTGCTATCACTGTGAAAATACATACAGTGGCTATAAAATGTTTACACACCCCCTGTTAAAATGCCAGGTTTTTGTGATATAAAAAATGAGACCACAATAAATCATTTAAAAACTTTTCCCACCTTTAATGTGACCTATAACCTGTACAATTCAATTGAAAAACAAATCTGTTAGGGGAAAAAATATAAAAAATAAAAAAAGTACAATAAGCTGATTGCATAAGTATGCACACCCTTAAACTAATACTTTGTTGAAGTACCTTTTGATTTAATTACAGCATTCAGTCTTCTTGGTTAGGAGTCTTATCAGCATGGCATATCTTGACTTTGCAATATTTGCCCACTCTTCCTTGCAAAAGCACTCTAAATCTGTCAAATTGCAAGGGCATCTCTTGTGCACAGCCCTCTTCAGGCCACTCCACAGATTTTCTATTAGATTTAGGTCTGGGCTCTGGCTGGGCCATTCCAAAACTTTAAATTTCTTCTGATTAAGCCATTATTTTGTTGTTTTGGATGTATGCTTAGGGCCATTGTTGTGCTGAAAGGTGAAATTCCTCTTCATGTTCAGCTTTCTAGCAGACGCTTGAAGGTATTAGGCTAAAAGTGACTGGTATTTGGAACTGTTCATAATTCCCTTCACCTTGACTAAAGCCCCAGGTGGTATTTGGAACTGTTCATAATTCCCTTCACCTTGACTAAAGCCCCAGGTCCAGCTGAAGAAAAGCAACCCCAAAGCATGATACCACCACCACCATGCTTCACCATTGGTATGGTGTTCTTTTGGTGATGCGAGGTGTTGTTTTTGAGCCACAAGTACCTTTCTGAATTGTGGCCAGAAAGTTCAACCTTGGTCTCATCAGACCATAACACATTTTCCCACATGCTTTTGGGAAACTTGATGTATTGTTTTGCAAATTTTAGCCTGGCCTGGTTGTTTTTCTGTGTAACAAAAGGCTTGCAACCCTACCCCATAGGCCAGACATATGGAGAATACAGGAGGTTTTTGTCGCATGTAGCACACAAGCCAGAAATTCCTGCAGCTCCTTCAGTGTTGCTGTAGGTCTCTTGGCAGCCTCCCTGACCAGTTTTCGTCTTGTCTTTTCATCAGTTTTGGAGGGACGTCCAGTTCTTTGCATCGTCACTGTTGTCCCATATTTTCTCCACATTCTGATGACGGTCTTCACTGTGTTCCATGGTATAGCCAATGCTGTGGAATTTTTTTTGTACCCTTCTCCTGACTGATATCTTTCAACAATGAGATCCCTTTGATGCTTTGTAAGCCCTCTGTGAACCGTGGCTTTTGCTGTAGCAGGCAACTGAGTAAATGTCAATAAAATCCTACTAGGACGGCTGAACTTTATTTGGGGTTAATTAGAGTCTCTTTAATAGATGGCAGGTGTTTACCCAAGAAGACTGAATGCTGTAATTAAATCAAAAGGTGCAACAAAGTATTGGTTTAAGGGTGTGCACAACTTACGCAACCAGCTTATTGTATGTTTTTTATTTTTTATGTTGTTTCCCCTAACAGATTTGTTTGTTTTTCAATTGAGTTGTACAGATTACAGACCACATTAAAGGTGGGAAAAGTTTTGAAATTATTTATTGTGGTCTCAATTTTTTTATATCACAAAAAATGGCATTTTAACAGGGGTGTATGCACTTTTTTATATCCACTGTATACATTTTTAAACTGTTACTTACTATAAATAGTGTGCCTCTTTATAAGCATATATTACCTTATATGTTATGTAATCTGTAGTCTACCCTTTTTTATATACTCTATTGCATGAATAACTAATTATAGCTCTGTGTTTAATATGTATTTTTGTCATTTGTCTGATGGCTCAGGTCATAGGCTGAACAAGGTCTTCTTGTTTGGACCATTTCAGTTAACCCAGTTAAAGAATGAGTAAATGATGTAAGTAAATAAATGTGCATCTGTAGATGTATATATGGATAATGTGTCTGCCTACATATTTTTTAACCTCCCACACTACATTCTTAATGTGCACAAAAAAGCAGCACTTCAGTCTACCAAAACCACTTTCCCATCCTTCCATTTGTTTTCAATAAACTGCTCTGTGGGTACAACTTGACCCTATCCCAATAGCCAATGAGTGCAGGATTTAGAATTTTCCTATTCCAAAACATAAAAACACTGAGTGACATTAAACATTGTAGTATCAAGTACAGTAAAAAAATTAAAACGGAGTATTAAAGCCAATACAAATTTAATTTCTTCCCCTATAGAAAAATATAAAGTACAAACCTGTTTAAGTAGACATTTCCTACACTAAAAGCAGGCAAGTCCAACACATTTACATTCAGGATAGTTTTCAGCATTTAGAATGTAGTAGAAGTCAAAGAATGCTGTCCTAATCTTCATAGAAAGTTATACAAAACTGTTCTTGGAATGATCATATAGCCTGAAAGAAATCCAGCACAGGAAAAAAAATCAGCATCCCATATTAAAATGTGCCAAGAACTGAGAAGAAATTGCATCCCCAGAAGGGAAGAATGCACAATGAAACTTTGATTCACTAAAGGCAATCTAAAAAAAGAAGAAAAAAGAAAAAGCAATCAATAAGAAACAAATACATATCCAGAAGACATTGTGATGCATTTAAAAACAAGCATACATGTCCTCATGCCTTCCATCAGTCAGTACACTTACTGCCAGAGGGGGAGAAAAACATCTTTCACCAGTCCATTATCTTTGGAAGTACATATCTCAGACATACAGCAGTCTGTCTCGTCGTCTTACTTGAAAACTTTTCATCAGAATGAACAACCCTGCCACATACTCCTACCTGGTTCCCAAAAGTGCAGTACTACTTGACCACAGTATCCAGGTAGCATGGTACCATGATAAGAATGTTAACCCTTCCTAATTATTCCATCACCCAGCCTAATCCCTAAACAAACCAGATGATGTATATAAACTAGGAAATGAGACCCCCCCTCAAAAAAAAAAAAAAAAAAAAAAACGGTAAAACTGTACCTGATTTAATAACGCCTCTGTAACTTCCTTACTTGAGGTGAAACCTAGTTAACTGAAAATATAAGATAAAACTAGAACTTTATATTCTTCTGCAACATGATGCCCATTTGTAAAATAGTACAAATGTAGCAATGTTTAAAAGTGCAAACCCATTTAACTATCAGCAAAACCCGTTTTCTTTGTAAACCTGTGCAGAAAGTCATAATGGAGTATATCCAGAATGACATAGCATACATTGCAAAATTTAAATAAGATAATGTCTTCTGAATCTTGTAGCAGTCTTTGAGTAGATAAAAAACTATACATGCTAAAGGACTGACTGCACCTTGTTAAGACAGTCAACACTGTTCCACAATAGAATTAAATTAAAGCCATAAGTGTCAAATCCATATGTTGGTCAATGAGTAAAGCACTGAAGCTACAGAGTACAACAAGACATGGTGGGGGGAGTGGCTTCATTTTGTGATGTGAGCTACCACTGATGTTCCACAAGGCAATGTACTTGGGCCATTTCAAGATGTGGAAGGTGGACTATGGATTCTGAAATATGCTGATGATCACAAAGTGGCAGATGTAATTACTTCAAGTATGCCTGGTACGGTAGTAATGACCTTACCTTTGAAGGAAAACTCCACCATAGAACTAAAAAAACTTTTTTTTCCACTTTCTTTGTTTCCTGACCTATTTTAACACCTCAAAATCACTCTGTGCGTTATTTGTAATTTTAGCCTGTTTTCCACAACATGACTACCAGTGGGGCTTGATGTATCAACATGATCTTGTACTCCCTCAAGCCTTTCTCTTTCCCATAATACTTTGTTTGACTCATGCCATACATAAGGAAGTAACTTTGAATTCCCATGCCATTGACATATAATGGGATTTGGGAGAGTCACCGTTATTTTCTTTACCTTCTGTAAAAGGACTGCTTCTTTTCTGTCGCTAATCACCCTCATTTATGTTTGGCTCAGATCTTGATTTACACTATACTTTGAAGTTATCCAGCTACAGCCAGAAAAGTAACTAAATTTCAGGTTTTTGTTCAGTGTTTTCTTTTGTAATTCAAGAGAAATTCCCCTCCCCCACACTATTGCAGAGGTGTTAAAACTGTCACTGCACTGAGAGACCCTTGCAGAATCAATTCCTCGGGTGCCTCATTTCAGGGGTGACCTGGTAGCACTGACTGGTTAAATGACATGTTCAAAGTTGTACAGTGGGTAAATGGGGTCTGAGGCAATCAAACCTAGAATTGTAGGATGAAGTACATCAGAAATTCAAAGACCTTTGTGCAAAACTGCCAAAGGGATGCCACCTTAGACAGCCTTTGCCTGCATTGCTTTTGAAAGTCTGTCTTGCAAAGGTACACTCTGTTAGAAGATGCAAAGAAATTGTCTTGTAGAGGAATTAAAAAATATACTTTTCTTTGATCTCTTTCTTTCTGCAGATAGACATATATTTCCACTTCTGCTACACTACTAGCCCTTAAGTTTAAGTGCACACTATGATGTTTGTTTCCCCTTTTTCCCTCCTGTTGGAATGTAAGGGTTTATAGTCAACTATCAAACTCTGTGGACATTAAAACAGTGCAGTTTAATCAAATTATAAAATAATGAGATTTGAACTTGAAATGGCGATTTCATATAGTTATATCAGCATGCTGTGACAGTTTCTTTTTAATGGGATGAGAAGTTAAATGTTGTTTATTTCATGGTCTGAGCTTGGTGTGTTGTGTTCAGCACCACACTTTCCTTTCTCTTTTAACTCTTTCAGTTGTCTTCTTTCCTGTAGGAGAAAGCAAAGGTAGAAGTAGAAAGGCAAAAGCTGGAGGAAAAGCAGAATCAACTTTCAAATTTGAAAAAGCAACTGAATACCCATCCTGAGTCTGTGAGGGAGCAGCATGCACGGAAGATCCAGGAGGTAAGTAAATTGCTTAGGTTTAGTTACGTGTCTTTGAAAAATATCACCACCTAGTGGTAGTAGTCCTTGACACCCAGTTCTTTCTTTACAGTTTTCAGAAAGGAACACATTGTCTTTATGCAACATTACATCATGGCTTACAAAAGAACTTTTGAGTGCAGATTATTGAAGACTGCCAAGATACCAAGTCTGAGGTTGCTTAACCATGGAATAAGTAAAGGGAGTACATTTGCCCCCAAGGTTGACTGACCTCAGACTTGGTAGGTTAGAGATGATGGCAGTGTTTGGGAGGTACATTTTTTTAATTTCCACATTGTTGTTCAGCACAGTTTTGATGATGTTGTTTTCAGTGTATAGATATGCAGCCTGTTCATGGAGTCCTAAATCAAACTTTGATTTAAATTTTGTCATGTAATTTTTCCTGTTTAACTTTTCAGAGTACCACCTCAGTATGTGTGAGAAATTTATGTAAAAACTAAATTTATATCAGTTTCATATATCAGCGATATTGTAATTTACTGGCACACCCTCAGTTTTGCGCAGGAGTGGGCATGGCACGGATGAACGAGCCTGCATATAAAATGAGACATGACTGGCATGCCATTCATATTAGCCAGTGACATCATGCATACAATGAATGTGTTAACCATGGCTCTGACTCCGGAAAGCCTTTAAAAGAAATGTAATGTGGCATAATCACCTCGCAGTTGCAGTTGTTACTGTTGATATTGGAAACTGAAATATTTTCTGTTGCAAAAGAGAGTAAAATCCCATGAGTGGATGAGCTCCCTGGTCAGCCTCAGTAAGAAGCTGAGATCCCTTATAAGATCCTCCAAAGCTAGCTACGAAAACAAAATTGCCACTAATTCCAGAGACAACCACAAAGCATTCTATAGCTATGTCAAGAATCTCGACGACAACACCCAGATCTGCTCTGAGTTACAGCACAAAGGCACGAAAATTACAGAACCAACTGATATTGCCAACATCCTGGCAGATAGGTTCAGTGCTGACTTTACCCCCCTCTCACCCCCTAAAGTGCCCATATCTATACAGGAAGAATGCAGATTCCCTGTAATCACAACTAAGCAGGTAAAAGCTGCACTCTCTAAAGCCAAAAACACAGCATCCATGGGACCAGACAACATCCCAGGCTGCGTTTTACACAAAATTCAGAACGAACTGGCTCCCCACTTAAGCACCATGTTCAATAATAGCCTTGCATCAGGATTTCTGCCCACTGAATGGCGTACAGCAACAGTTATCCCACTCCACAAAGGGGGAGCCACCACTGATCCCAGGAACTATCGACCTATTAGCCTGACGAGCCTGGCCTGCAAGGCCATGGAACATATCAGCATGGAATTCATAAACAAAGACATTGGTAACCTCCAAACTCTGAATCCCACCCAGTTCAGGTTTGTGAAAGGCAGATCATGCCTCCTGAACCTGATCGACTTCTTTGAGGCAGTCACCAAAGCCATAGATGAGGGTAAGGTGGTTCACACAGCCTATCTTGACCTCGCCAAGGCTTTCGACACCATCCCCCATTTTGGAATTATAGCTACACTCACTAAACTAGGTATAAATCCCTACATCACAAGATGGGTTGCAAACTGGCTCACTGACAGAACCCACACTGTAAAAGTTGCAGACTCCAAATCTGACCTCAAAGCAGTGACAAGTGAGTACCACAGGGTTCCGTCCTGGGACCTCTCCTGTTTAGTACCTACTTCTCTGAAGTACAGGCTAACACAGAAGGCCTCTGGCTAACGAATTTCGCAGATGACTGCAAACTAGGAGCCATAGTCAAGTCCCCAAATGATGTGGACATCCTACAGAAGGGCCTCACTGAGACAGATGCCTGGTGTCAGAGCCATGGCCTCAAGCTCAATGCCAAAAAGTGCATTGTCATCCCCTTTGGTAAAAACTCTGTACCCATGAACTACCACATAGGCAGCAATCTACTTAACACCGAATGCGTGATAAGAGATCTTGGGACCCAGGTGGACAGTAGTCTCTCCTTCCTTTGATAGTCACATCGCCACAGTAGTCAGGAAGTCCTTCTACATGGCACACCTCATCATAATAGGTTTCTCATCTAGGAAGAAAGAGGTCATTGTTCCCCTCTACTGGACACTCATTAGACCCATTAATAGAGTACAACGCCCCTTCTGGAATGTACCTCACAAGACATCTGCAGCAGCTGGAAAGGCCACAGAAGTACCTCACAAAGAGGATTACTGGCCTCAAACAAATGCCCTACACTGACCGCCTCATAAAACCCCAGCTTTACTCCATAGCCTATTGCCTACTCCGAGGTGATCTCTGCCTAACATATAAAGCTATGTCAAACCCAGAGCTGTTGGACATGCTACACCTAAAGAGATCCCAATCCCTCCGAGCTACATGCTCTAGGGACCTAAACCTTGTCACCACATTAAACAGGACATGCTGGAGGGATAGATTCCTGTCCCAGAGACTTCACATACTCTGGAACAGGCTACCCATCTATGTCAAGCAAAGTTCTTCATTAGCACTCTTCAAGAAAAATCTTGATGAGTGGATGGGAAATAGTAAATACACCCCGGGGATCACTTCTGTGTCTCTGCTCGACAGTGGCACAGGAAAATAACTTCTTGGGTGGCGTAAGCCAGGGAACCTTGTTGGCTAGGCTTACGTAGGCCCTTGGGCCGATATCCTAGTACCTACCTATGAACCTATGAGCATGATCTTTCTACGCAAGATGTGCTAACACAGTTCAGTGTTTTGCAGTGATCAGGCACTGCACTGCTGTCCCATAGTGGATACCCTCTCTCAATCACAACAGCCCACTCATTTTATGTTATGATGTGGGACATAGCAGACAGTGTCTGACAGATACACAGCAGAATAGATACCTGCACTAAGGAGGTACCCAAGTGATATTGTAGTAATATGCAAAACAGTGTGCTTAATGTCAGTGTTATTTCAAACAGTGACTACTACTCTAAGACCATATTTTATCCTTGTCGAATGCAGAACATAAACCCCTTGATACAGAACATTGTTTTACTCTACAGCCATTCAGTAGCTGTGTTATTTTGCTTTCTACTTAGTACATTGTTTCATGTCACATATTTACAGGATAGCACACCTTCCTCTTTAAATGAGACCTTATTCAGGATCTGAGAAGAACTGCAAATGCAGTGTTTACACCACTGCTGTGCATATAACTTTAGGAAAAGGCTTTTGTTCTTAATTAATGGTATAACAGTTTTACGCCTGAACCCTAAGGGCTTTCCATGGAGAATTAGCTGTATTAAGAAGAAAATGGGATTGTAATTCCTTAATAGAAGTGCAGGAAAACAGGATAGAGTTTCAGATTTCTTAAATGAGTTTCTTACATTTACCTTTCTGTGCAATGCTTATCTACGTATAGGTTCATAGGTTCATACTAGGCTATCTGCCCTAGGGCATTTATAAGCCTAGCCAGAGTGTGTGTGGCTTTCACCACCCCTTAGGATGAGAATACTATACCCATTAGTTTGCTGTGCCTCTGTCCAGCAGTGACACAGAGATGATTCCCGGGGTAAACCTACGATCTCCCATCCACTCGTCAAGATTTCTCTTGAACAGAGTCAGTGAGGGGCTCTGCCTCACATGGACTGGGATTCTGTTCCATAGTGTAGGGAGTCTCTGGGTGATGAATCTGTCCCTCCAGCACGTCCTATTTATATCCGTGTTGAGGTTTAAGTCTCTTGCACTCGTGGCTCTGGTGGATTTGGATTTTTTGAGGTGGAGCATGTCCATTAATTCCGGGTTGGACATGGCCTTGTATATCAGGCACAGATAACCTCTGAGCAGACGGTATGCGACTGAATAGAGCTGGAGTTTCTTCAGTCGGGCAGCGTATGACATATGTTTGAGCCCCTTTATCCTTTTGGTGAGGAACTTTTGGGGTCTTTCCAACTGCTGCAGGTGTCGGGTAAGGTACATTCCGAATGGGGCATTGTACTCAATCATTGGTCTGATAAGTGAAGAGTACAGGGGTACAATGACCTCTCCTGATCTGGATGTGAATCCCTTCATGATCAGGTGGGCAATGTAGAAGGTCTTCCTAACCACTTTGGCAATGTGAGTGTCAAAAGAGAGGTTACTGTCAACTTGGGTCCCCAGGTCCCTGATAACGTCTTCCGTGTTTAATGGATTACCACCCAAGTGGTAATTAGGGGTTACCTTGTTTTTCCCAAAGGGTATGACTATACATTTTTTGGCATTTAGCTTAAGGCCATGACTGTGGCACCAGTTATCCATTTCTATGAGACCTCTCTGGAGGATGTCTGTGTCTGATGGAGTGTCAATTATGGTGCCCAGTTTGCAGTCATCTGCAAATTTTGTCAGCCACAATCCCCCTATGTTTGCCTGCACTTCAGAAAAATAAATGCCGAACAAGAGGGGGCCCAGGGCTGAGCCCTGTGGGACACCGCTCGCGACCGGCTTAGTCTGACATGGTACCAGCAACTCTAACCCTGTGGGTTCTGTCCTTGAGCCAGTTTGCAACCCATCTTGTGACATATGGGTTTACATCTAAGCTGGTGAGCTTTTCTATGATGCCCGAGTGGGGTATTGTGTCGAACGCTTTTGCTAGGTCAAGGTAGGCTGTGTGAACTGCCTTACCCTCATCAATGGCCTTAGTGACTGTTTCGAAAAAGTCGACCAAGTTCAAGAGGCAGGATCTGCCCTTGACAAAGCCAAATTGGGTAGGATCCAGTGTCTGTAGGTCCCCAATGTCTTTATTTATGAGTTCCATTATGATCCTCTCCATAGCTTTGCAGACAAGGCTCGTCAAGCTTATGGGCCGGTAATTTCCAGGGTCCGTAGAAGCACCGCCTTTGTGGAGTGGGACCACAGTTGCCGTATGCCATTCTTTGGGTACGTATCCTGTAGTAAGGCTAAGATTAAACAGCAGCCTTACGTGTGGGTTTAGTTCCTCATTGAGTTTGTGTAGCACAAAGCCGGGGACACCGTCCGGCCCCATTGATGCTGTGTTTTTTGCTTTAGAGAGAGCAGCTCTCACCTGGGCATCTGAGATGTTTGGGAGGCTAGACTCTGGTGGGATAGATATTTCTCCTTTTGGGGGGAGGGAGAAATTTGCACTGAACCTGTCTGCCAGTATGTTGGCAATGTCTGTGGGCTCAGTGATTTTTGTATAATTTTGGACTAATTCTGAGCATATCTGGGAGTTTCCACCCAGGTTTCTAACATAGCTAAAGAAGGCCTTATGATTGTCTTTTGTGTCATTAGCGATTTTTCTCTCAAAGTTGGCCTTGGATGATTTTATGAGTGATCGTAGTTTTTTGCTAGTAGTGATCAGAGATGCCTTCCCTTTTTGGGATTTTGCTCTGTCATGTAGTAGCTTTCTCCTCTTGTTGTAGAGTTTGTTAATGGCTGGGGTCCACCAGACCGGGCGCCTGCCTTTGGTGAAAAGGGTCTTGATTTTATTAGAGATTGCTTGATCCATACATTCCTGGAGGTGCTCGTAGAAGGCATTTGTAAGGGATTCAGCAGCATGGGTTGTGGTTTCCACTGGCTCGGGGGCCTTGAAGGATACCACTCCAGTCTTAAGAAGTGTGAAGTTTGCTTTTGAGAAGTTCTTCACTGTGGTCTTTTTTGCTGGGGTTGGGGCGGATGTGGATCTCCAGTGAGATTAATTTATGGTCTGATCTCACCAATGAGGGATATACTTCCGGTGTGGAGCATTTTGTCCCCATGTTTGTGATGATCAGGTCTAGTATATTTTCTCCTCTTGTGGGAATGGTGACTAGTTGTTCCATAGCATTTGAGTTTATGAACTCCAGGAACCTTTGGGCTAGGGTGTTGGGGCTTGAGTAATGTTCCCAGTCTATGTTTGGGTAGTTGAAGTCACCCAATATGATGGTGTTTGGAGAGACATTCATACTCTCCAGTGTCTTCAGGAAGGCTGTGTGGGTTTCCTGAGTTTGAGAGGGTGGGTCTGTAGCATGCTACAAACTGTAGGGCAGTTTTACCTATGGTTAATTGCACCTGGATGGTCTCCGATGCTTTGTGCGTTGCCACTAACCTGGAGGTGTGGGTATCCTTTATGAATATGGATACTCCCCCCCTCCTTTTGTGGTTCGGTCCGGATTTTGGGGCCGGAACGCATGATATGAGGTATAACCTGATAGTGCTGGGGTGCTCTCAGGAGCCTTGAACCAGGTTTCAGTCACAGCACAGACATCGATGTTCTCCATACTGAGGAGGGCTTCGAGGGCGTGCATCTTGAGGTTTAGACTTCTGGCATTGAGCAGTATTACCCTTAGTTTTTCTCCATTTTTGTTTTCTAGGGCGGTAGGTTTATCATTTGAGCCTTGCCTAATTGTGCGGCGTATCTTAGTATTACTTGGATTCATTGCAATATACAGTACATATTCATTAAGGTTCCACGCAGTATGGTTGAATATTCAATATTTTACAGTGACGTAAAACGCCTTGGGCAGGGTTTGGGTGGTGCTTGTTACTGCACATCTGGTGAGTCAGTAACCTGCAGTATTGCCCATACATCCTCTGTTTTGTTTGTGTCTTTCGGCTTTTCCTGGTTAGGGGTCGCCACAGCGGAACTCCGGTCCGCTATTGATTGGCAGTTGATTTTTACGTACCGCCTTGCCAGGCCTGACGCACAACCTTCAACGAAGGTAC
Source organism: Protopterus annectens (assembly GCF_019279795.1). Taxonomy (NCBI): domain Eukaryota; kingdom Metazoa; phylum Chordata; order Ceratodontiformes; family Protopteridae; genus Protopterus; species Protopterus annectens. The sequence goes on from NC_056741.1 coordinate 1,071,760,725, forward strand.
ACCCATTCACGCTTGTCTCCACGCAGAAGACGCTCTAGCTGAGAATCGAACCGGACAGCGTCTTACTGTGAGGCGACAACGCTACTGCAGCACCACCACCGCGGGTCGCCCATACATCCTCTGTTATTTTACCAAAAACAACTTGTATTTTGCTGTCTGCTTCATCTCCACTTTTAACATATCACACTTGGTTAATTTCTTTTCCATTCTACAGTAAACTCTGTTAACTGGAACTCAAGCAACCGGCAAAAAAATATTAAAGAAATGCAGTATAATTTTCATGTGTTGCACTTTGTTTTTCCCCCGCAGAAGCAGACCTTAAGTTTTTAGAGTTTTAAAAAGGAGGATAGGAGTGAATTCCCTCTCTCCCCAACCTGAGAACAAGTCAAATCAAGCAAATAGTATAGGGTACAGTATTAGTCAGGCCTATTTTTAATAGTAACTCTCAAGCAACCAGAAACTACAGTTGTCCGGCATCTACCAATCCCCATGAGTGCTGGTTAACTGAGAGTTTACTGTTCTTGATGGTCAGGTTAGGGCTGAAAAGTGTTTTGTGACTTGCTTACTAACCTGTTTAACAAATGTAAATAAATAGTATCAAGTATACCTCATCTCCCACAATTCAGACTGCATTTCAAATCTTAGCTATTTCCCTCAGTGCTTTGCACTGAAGGTTCTTTGAAGATCAGGGCACTAAAAAAATTAAGAGGGTAAGAGTCATACCTTTATAAATGGCAAGACTTTTTTTTTTTTTTTAAGTAAACTGCTATCCAGACATACACATTTAAACAATATGCTTGTTGACTTCTAAAGAATCCTGCGAGAGGCTCTGTCAGAAGTATATACACTTCATCTTTGCAAACAAGTTTCTGTTCTTTCTTAAATGAAGCAAAGTTTCTTCTCTTGAATGTCTTCCAAAAAAAAAGAGGTATGAAGTTTGTCACTAAGAAACTGACCAGTTTTGTATCTTAACCAAATGCTTTGCTGACCAATTAAATGTTCAGCAAGAATAATTTTACGTATTTTATTTGTTCTTTTTAAAGTGGGTTTCCCATGCACCATCTTGGTGCATCTATTTTTAGTACAATATTTGGCCACACTGCAGTCCATCGTGAAATTTCCTCCACTGTTGGCAATAGTGCATAGCTTTCCCTTCAAGACCTGGGCCATGAGTGGGGATGAAACTGAGACGTCTTATTAAAGATGGCTGTCAGGGAAGGGTGCATTGGCCCTTTGTCTAGCATCTTGTAAGCAATGCAAGGGATTTTTTTGATGTGGCCTAACTTTCTGTTGGCAATCTCTTGTGCATGCTGCTGTAGTTAGGTACCTCAGCGACTGCCCTTAATACATGCTTGCTTCTGTGTGTGGTTAAAATTCGATACAACATGAAAGCTGTTTGGTAATTCTATGCAGTTATCATGACTCTGTGTGCCCATTGCAGTCTACCTAGCCTCCACCACGAGTTGCCAGCATTGCAGACTGGGCTGTCCTGAGATGAATGAGTTACATTAGCCTCTCACTCATATTCTGCCTGGCTGGCTGCTCCAGTACCCAGGCTATTAATCTATCCTGGGTTATCTGATTTGCATTCAGGGTGTTATTTGTTTGTACTAAGGTGATATCTGTTCAATTGAAATCCATTTTTAGCGTTAACCCTTGGAGAAAAACTTGAAGGAAAACTTGTGCAGTAATTATAACATAAAGCTGTAAATTTATGGCTATTTAATTATAAGTTTATTAAAATGAAGATAAGTATAAAAGTAAATAGTTCATATCACATATCTGGCTCCTGAGGTAAAACGACTGGGCTGTGATGACACTGAGGTGCCTGGGGAAGGGGGGGGGGGGTTGCAGAGACGGACGGACACACAGCACAACTGATGCCCATCAGAGGCAGATAATTTACCATGCAGCGGTACTGGCTCATTTTGTACTTTCCCAGTAAACTGTGTTATCACAACCGTAAGGCCTTCTTTAGCAATGTCCATAACCTCAAAAGCTGTACAAAACAATGTGCTGAACTAATTGCAAATGGAGCCGGCTACAGTGAGCCAGAAGACATAGCACATCTACTGGCTGAAATTCAACTCCAGTTTTAGCTCCCTGCAACTGCCACAAGGGCACATGTCCTAAATGCACTCTGCAAGGCTAAGAACACTACATTGATGGGCCCTGATAATATCCCTGGATACCTCCTAAATAATGTGAAATATGACCTACCAAGACCACTGTAATCACTATTTAACCATAACCTCCACTCAGACTTTGTGCCATGTATGTGATTAGAAAACTGCAACTGTCATCCCTTTGCACAAGAGTGAGCCTTCTATGAACCCCAGAAACTACAGACACATAAGTCTGACTAGTTTCACATGTAAAGCTATGGAAAGAATTATCGTGGAAATGATTAATAATGACATAGGAAACCTACAGACACTGGATCCAACTCAGTTCATTTTTGTCAGTGGCAGACCATGCCTACTGAACCTAGTGGATTTCTTCAAGAAGGTTACCAAGGCAATGGAAGAGGGCAGAATGCTGCATACTGCCTACCTTAACCCGGCCAAGGCATTTGCTGCAATACCCTCTCTGGCATTGTAAACAAACTCTCAGAATTAGGCATAGCTCCCTATATTACATGCTAGATAGCCTACTTGACTCTTGGATAGTAACCAGAAAGTTAGGATAGGGGATTCCATCCCCACAAATAGGCTTGTTACTAGTGGAGTCCCTCAGGGCTTTGTGCTGGATGTGCTCCTTTCTGGCATTTACTTCTTGGAAGTTATAGCCAATGTCAGAGGCCTGTGACTGACCAAGACTGCAGATGATTGCAAAGTGGGAATAGTCACAGAATTCCCCCAAGACACTAATATCCTCCGGGAAGGACTACCACAGATAACTGATTCCAGAACCATGTTTTAAAATACAGCGCCAAGAAATGCATAATCTTTCCCCTTGGGAAGTTTGCTACCCCAGGAAGCTGCATCATTGATAACACACCAGGTCCAAGTACTCAAGGATTTGGGGATGTATGTAGACAGTAACCTGGCTTTTGACCAGCATGTGTCTAAGGTAGCTTGGAAATCAATGTGTTGCTCAACCTATAAATGAGGGAATGGCATCCAGATCCAAAAATGTAATTGTTCCACTGTATACAGCTCTCAACGAGGCCTTCATTGAGTAGAGTATCCCTTCGGTATGTACCTGACCAGGAACATTTCAACATCTGGAACGTCACCAGAGGCTTCCCATTAAAGGAATAGAGGGTGTCAACAGTATGTCCTATGCTGTCCACCTGAAAGCCTTTCCTTGTAATCTGTCAATTACACACTGTTGAGTGGCAATCTATGTCTGGCATACAAGGCATTTCTGGATCCCGCTTGGATGGACATCTTGCATATCCACCAAACAAATCACATGAAAACTACCCGATTCATGGATTTAAACCATACTTGTAAAGTAAATCGGAAATGTTGGAGGGACAGGTATGTGTATCATAGGAAACTTATTCTTGGAAGAAGATTCCCATTCATGTGAAGCAGCGCTGTTCTCTGATCCTATTCAAGCATATCATGGACCAGTGGATGGGAAATTGGAAACCCACTCCTGGCCTGTTACCTGTGTCTCTACTTAACAGAAGCAGCCTGTAAGTGATTGACTACCCATGCTCTAGCTTCTTGTTGGATACATTTGGGATGCATGGCTAGACTTAAAAAGGCCCTTTTGGTCATTAGCATGGTATATGCCTATGAACCTATGAGCACTACCACTGTTAAATTAGTTTGTGCTCAACACTTTGTCATTTACATTTCTTTAGTAACTCATATGGCTTCAAAAATATAAACATTTGTTTGAAATGTGAGGCTGCTTGTTTGTCAGAAAGCTCAAAACGAAATAATTGGAAGTTAGAATATAAACTTCGAGAGCTACCTTAGTGTGAATGTGTTAAATCCTACCTTACTAAATCAAGCTCTGAAAGTGCCTTTAACAACCACCCAGCATAAACGTACCACCACCGCTAATTCTTAACTTGTACCTCCTTTTCCCCTTTAATAATCTTGCCCTAGTCAACTACTCATAACTTTTCCTACTTCTCCTCCTTCCTTGGTTTGTGCATATTGTTGTATATGCAATGATAAACTATTTTGGTTTGAAACTACTGTTCAGTAGTTTGTTTTCATGTTCATACTTGCATTTTTAGGTTTGCATTTGTATGGATTTCATTTCAATGCCTGTTTGATTTTTATTTCTTAGCTGTATATCATGGTAGCTGTCTTGGTCACAGCCTTGACTGGCTCTGAAAACCTTCCAATGAGTTCAGTGCCCTGTCCTGGTAATCAAATTTAAGTAAACAAATACATCTATTTTTGCTTAGCATGTGCATTTATAAAATTATATGTGTTTAAAAGAAAACTTCACTTTCTGTTACAGTTTAACTCAACCCTTATGTTGCATTTCTCCCTATAGTATGGTTCTAGTATTGTGTAGGTACCAGAAACCTGCTTGTATTTAGTAACATTTTCATTTCGTTGCCTTGGAGTCAGAGGAAAGGAAACCCACCCACTTTTTTTTTTCTCGCATACTTTGCAGAGGAATTTTTCTCCACCCGTATGACATTTGCTTACTCTGTCACATACTGCTGACAATCATTTATACAGCCAGTTAATCCTGCTGATACCAGGAGCTCAGCAACTGCTATAAACAAGGTAAAGCTGTGAAATATTTCCAATGTTTTTATTGCAGAGAGGAGGATAACTTGTACTGATTCACAGCTGCATCCAATGTAGCCTTGCTGTTCATAGCAAAACAAAGCAATTAGACCAGTCAGGGTTTCAAAGATAGCTGTAGACTCTTCTGACAAATTTACATAAGCAGCATCACTGTTTTGAAATGCTAATCTTTAAATGTTGGTTGTTTATGCTACTTCATGTATTAAGATGACTTAAATGTCGTATCAAAGATTTCTGTGACATTTGCAGAAATCAGAATTTTTTTTTGTAAATTATCAACACATTTACCATTTTCATGCCCCCCCCCCCCCCCGACATCAGAACTGCTTAAGAAAGAGAGAGGTGCCAACCCTACTAGGTGCATTGATACTGTTTTAAGAAGGTCTTTTACACTTTCTTGTGACATCCTGCCAGAGGGGGATGCTTATCGAATACAGAGATCCCATGGGAAGAGACATCTCCCATTGACTTTGAGTCAGTTCTTAGACACATGGAGTGCTTCACCATTATCTAGTCTACAAAGGAAATGTGACCATCGACAGCCACCATAATTATATACCAGAATTTACTTTGTCATACTTGTACTGTATGCCCTTGCATTAAAAACATTAGGAAAGGAAATCAGAAATACTTCAACTATCTGTATACATGTGTCTGCCTACCTTTGTGTGTGTGTGTGTGTGTGTGTGTGTGTGTGTGTGTGTGTGTGTGTGCACATGCATGCGCGCTTGTGTGTGCGTGTTGGGGGGGGGGTCTGTCAATTTATCTTGGATTAAAAAAGGATAATTTAAGCAAAGGCCTGCAAATTAACTACTTTTTGGCTGCAGCTGTATTCTGGGGAAAAAAAGCAGTAGCCCTGTTATAGAAGGTTTATAAGATAACAGTGGCTGAAACTAATCACATTATATGTCAGTGAGAAGGGAATACTCACTGCTTCCTTATGTCTAGCATGACCCGTATAAGGCAGGCATGGAAGTGTGAATTGATGAACTGTGGGCATTTTCAGTATGCCAGCTTCCATTTCCTAAGATCTCAATGCATCCTTCCACCAAACAAAAATATGTATTGCATTCGGCTTAGTACATCCTTGTCTCCCCAGTAGGTGGTGGCAATTCTGCCAGTTTGTCCATGTTAAGTGGGTTCTTACCTATTCTTAAGTCATTAATACCATGCAGTAACTTTTTTCAACATTGTCTTGGGGAGTCATATGCCAGGGAAGTGTACAGATAATTGTACCAACTGCACTCCAGAGCCATAGTCCTGGCTTTCCTATATTCCCTGTGTGTACGTCTATAGTTTGGTAGATATGTGAAGGAGAAGATGATGTTCTGGGTGGACTATCGCATGGGATTAGAACAGTCAGTTAAGTTAAAAATAGAATGTCACATTTAGTCTTCTTGACCAGCTGGCCATTGTCATTCTGTTGTCTGTTGTGCTGCTGTTTGTGTCTGGCATGCATTAGTGTGTGCCCTGCATGTAGTACTAGTGTGCTCATAATATCGATTGCTACTGCAGTAGCTTTAGCTATATGGTTTATATCTTGCCATGGAGTCAGAGGAACGGAAACCCACCCAACTTTTTGTTTTTAACTTCTCACATACTTTACAAAGGCCTTCCAAAGCTTCAGGACAGCTTCCATGCATCAGAGCTTTCCTGATGTTGAAGAGCGTGCTCCTGTCTGGGTTTTGAGGATTCTCTGTCAGATTGTGCTGTTCCTTTGCTTCAGGTTGTGCTGTTCTTTTGTTGAGTAGATCAGTTCCTCTGAGGAAAAACCTTCCACATTTAAAGAATTGTTTGTTTTATTGTACTTTGTTGTTTAGGAAATTTTATTTTTAAGCTAGGAGTTTGAATTTTAATGGACTATCACAAGACGTGACTATATTTTGAAAGTGGAAGTACAGTTTTACCCTGTCAGTTTTAAGAGTTTAAAGTAATTAAAACTTTTTTTTTCTGTGGAGAAATTGTGTTTTTGTTTTACTTTTTGGGGATGTGTGTGTGTTTTAAAATGCTTTTCACTGCACTTTTTTTGTGAAAAAAGTGGCTTTTAAAGACTTAAATGTTTACTAGCTTTTGCTGTTTTTTTTTCCAGGGAAAAGGCACCATTTTCAGTTTGACAATGGACCAAGCTACTAGTCCCATGGTCTGTCCTCCTTCCGGCCACAAAAAGACAAAGTTAATCAAACAGCCTTTGCCACCACAGCAGGCAACAGTTTTCGCTAGCCACAGCTTGGTGGCTTTACTGTGGCCATAGCGTGTTCCTCAAACCACTCATCTATTACCCTGGATAACTCTGGTGTAGCACCTGCAGCCAGTATGAACCTGGGTTAGCCATATCCTCTGTGGCTGTTGAATTTCCCTCAGTGGGCAATGGGCAGCCATTCTTGTTAGTTCTGGGAGAGGGAACAGGGAAGACTTCTCTGATTAGTCAGAATATCGTGCCCATTCCTAGGGAAGCTGCAGTCACCATTAATGACACTGTTGGTCTGTTTTTCCTGGCAAAAAGAAACAGAAAACTAAACATTGTATCTACTCCTCCTCAAATTTCCATAGCCAGGAAAGTAGTTTCCTGGGTCTGGCATAGTGTTTAATTCAGGCTATTGACCTTATAAGGTAGTTGGATACCTCATTTCCTGAAGAGATTCAAAACTGTTAATCTAAATGGGAAGATAAAGGGGACAGATGCAGGGTTTTCTCCTTAGATGTTAAGTTGTCAATCTCGCCTTCATTCTTGCTGGATGGGTTCGGAGCCGATCCTCGGCTCCGACTCGGCACTTGCTTTAGCTCGAGAACTCCTTTTACCAGCTCGAGGCAACCCTATATCCCATGATGCAAGGCGGAACTACCTCAGATCTCGTTTGCCGCTTAGCTAAAGAGGTCTCCTTTGCCAGCTGAGGTAAGTTTTTTTCTTGTTAAAGAAGAAAAAGTTCAGTTAGTGGTTTATTTTTTCCCTTTAGTGTTAGATTAGCCTGTACTTAGTTACAGCCCACCCTATTCCCTTCCTTTTAAACTTTTATAATAGTTTTCAGTTTAAAGTTTTAGTCAGGCCTAGTTCCCCAAGTTATTCCCTTCCTGTGTGTCTGTGTAGGGATTAAGTTGTGTGTTTGTGGGGACTGTTTGTGTCTATCCTTTTTAGGATGTCTAGAGAAGGCAAGGTCTCAGGCTTCAAGAAGTGTGACCAGTGCTGTCAGAAAATGTCCCTGACAGACGGTCACACTTCTTGTGTGTATTGCCTGGGGCCTTTGCACCTGCAGGACTCCTGTGCGTTGTGTCATGCTTTTAGCCAGAGAGTCCTGCAGGAAAGGAGGAACAAATTAATCCTCCGAGGTTTACTTAAACCTGAAGGTTCTCCTCCTAAGTCAGGGGCAGGAAAACCTCTTAAGCCACCGAAGGTTCAGGCTACAGTGTCCAAGCCTCCTCCGGTGGCTCCGTCGGAGCCGATATCGGCTCTGGCTGGAGTCGATACTTCTTCTGTTAGAGTAGTGGGTTCGGTGCCGACCGGCTCCGATACCCTGACTACTGTGGCCTTGTCGGCTCCGGCTGGAGCCGACACTTTATCCAGCATCGGAGCCGAGATATCCTCGGCTCCATCTGGGGTTCAAGGGACTTCGGCACCGATGGCTTCGACCCGTAAGAGATCCCGGTCCCCTTCGATACTAAGTATTCACTCGGCTCCGGGGTCTCCTCTTTTGTCGGAGTGGAGCCATCGGAGCCGATCTTCGAGATCTTCCAGGCTGTCTGACCACGATTTGGAGAGGGTGGTAAGCAGGCTGTTGAAGTCTCAGGCACTGGCCCAAATGCTCCATAGCCCGTCTCAACAGACTTCGCTATAGCCCGATTCTTGAGATTCCTCCTCCGACTCCACACCAGAGTTCGGAGCCGGAGCTTCTTGGGACAGCGACTGTTTCGATGCGAGCCGATACATCCTTCGGCTCCGTGCGTCTTCGCTCCGATCTCCTCCTTGAGACCTTCCTTGGAGGGATCCGGTCGTCGGGTTTCCACTGTCGGCTCGAGGGGCTAGTGGCATCGGACCCTTGTCCGACCCGCTCTCCTCTCGGGCTTCGCTTTGGTAAGCTCGGCGCCGACATCGGCCTCGGAGCCTTCTCTCTCCTTGGAGCCGACCATTCCTGTTTCTTCGGAGCGGGTGTATTCAGGTCTCCGGGAGGAGCCTTTGAGGTGATGAGGAGTGTCCTGGCCTCTGAGCCTGGTCAGCGGTCTATCCCTCTAGCTCCTCCCTCATCAGTGCCTGCAGATGCCTCTTGCCAGCCTCTTGCTCTCAGGCCCAGGGATCCATCGCCCCAGGTTTCCCCACTGGGAATTTCCTCCTCTTCCGAGGTTTCTCCTGACCCTGCAGGGAACCCCTCGGAAGAGGACGTGTAAGAGGAAACACACAGACTCCCCTGAGTCTACTACATCTGATACCGACTTAGATGAGTCGGAGGGTTCCCCACGGTCCCCCTCTGAGGATGTCTCATTTTCAGACATCCTTGAGCTCCTCAAACAGAGGGTGAATTGGCCCTCCATTGACCCCTCCGAGGATGAGTCGGTATACCTGGAGGCTTTGGATCCCGACCCTCCACCTCCTGGGTGTCTCCGCCTTTCGACCCACTCATGCAGGTAGTGGCTCGGAAGGCGTGGGCAGCTCCAGATTCTGTGGAACCTGTCCCCAGGAGACCATCCAAGTTCATCACGGCCCCTTCGGATAAACAGTTCCTGTCCAAAGGTGTCTCTGTGGATGCTATGGTGGTGGCGGCGGCCACTAAGAAGGAACTGGCGGATCCTTCAGTACCTGTCCATCCTCCTAATAAGGATTCTAGGACCATGGACAGGTATGGAAAGCGGATGTTTTCTTCAGCGACCTTTGCTATGCGTTCGCTGAATTACCTTTGTCACTTCACCAGGCTTCAACGAGATATTCTCAAGGAACTGGGAGAAGTAGTCCGGGATCCTTCTGCTGCTGGGGCTCAGGAAAAGATTGCCTCACAGCTTGCTATCCTGAATTCCATATCTAACTCCTCCATGCGGCTCATATCTTATGTGGCCGATGGAGCGAGCAGGGCAGGCACAGGTGTTGCTCTTAGACGCCAAGCCTGGATGTGGCTGTGTAATTTTGCGGACCCCTTTAAGGCGTCCTTCACCAACACCCCCTTTGACGGTTCGGCTTTGTTCGGACCTCAGGTGAAGGATACTTTGACCAGATGTGAGCAGGACGGTAAAACTCTTTCTGCCGTTGGAGTCAGTTTTCCACTCCTTCTAGACCATATCCCAAGGGTCAGAAGGGGAAGATGTGGTTCCGTAAAGCCCAAGGAGCTACACGGACACACGTGGTCAGTTTACCCCAGAGGCAGAGGGGTAACAATAATAGACGCCCTAGAGGCAGGGGGTCCTCAGAACCAGGGCAACAGGGAGTCTCTTCCTGAGTAGCCTTTTCAGCATCCCTGAGGTGTTCCCCGACTGTCCACCCTTGGAGGCAGTCGGGGGAAGAATTTCGCTGTACCCAGTAGCCTGGCAATCCCTATCACAAGAGAAGTGGGTACAGTCGATCATATCCGAGGGTTACAAAATCCCCTTCAAAAGGTTTCCCGACTCTACAATCCCTTCCAGACATCTCACCCGGTCAAAGGGATTTGGCAAGACAGGAAGTTTCAAAACTCCTGGAAAAAAGAGCCATCCAAACAGTGCCGGCAGACCAAGTAGGATCCGGCTTCTACTCAAGATTCTTTTTGGTCCCCATAAGGACGGGAGATTGGAGACCAATACTAGACCTAAGCAGACTAAACAAGTCTGTCAAAAAGGCAAGATTCCAGATGGTCACGCTGCAATCCATTCTGCCCTTTCTGGGCAAGGACAACTGGATGTGCTCTATAGACCTTCAAGATGCGTACTATCACATAAAGATTCACAAACGCTCCAGAAGGTTTCTCTGCTTTCGGCTGGGAGCCAGTCATTACCAATTCAGAGCACTGCCCTTTGGCCTCACTTCAGCCCCCAGAGTGTTCACCAAATGCATGGCAGTGGTCACAGCTCACCTGAGACGTCGAGGATTCCAGGTGTTTCCTTATTTGGACGACTGGCTCCTCTCCGCCACCTCCAAGCATCAGCTTCTTCGGTCCAGAGACTACACCCTACAGCTTTGCAAGAGACTAGGAATTTCGAAAAATCCTCTCTGCTGCCTTGCCAATCTATCACCTTTATAGGCGCAGAGTTAAATACCGTCAAAATGTTAGCCAGGCTAACAGATCAAAGGATTCTGGACATCCAGAAATTTGTTCAGCTTCTGTTACAAAGCAACAAGATCAAAGCCAGGTTTGTCTTGAAAGTTCTAGGCCTAATGGCTGCGGCCATTGTTCTTCTTCCACTGGCTCGCTTCCACATGCGTCTCCTGCAGTGGATGTTATTCACGCAGTGGTCGTACCCCGATCTGCCCATGATCCACGAAATCTTGATAACAGAGGCTTGCAGGGCTGATCTACGATGGTGGATGTCTTCCCGTGTGCTTCAGGAGGGCCGACCCTTTGTGCGGCCTCCTCCAGTTGCCACAGTGACCACGGATGCCTCTCTGATCGGGTGGGGGCATTATCAGGGCAGGATGGTCCACGGACGTGGCAACCCATAGAATACCACCTGCACATAAATGTCCTGGAGATGAGAGGAGTGCTTTTAACGCCGCACGCCCTCGGCGACTTTCTTCCCACAGGGACTATTGCAGTACAGACGGACAACATGTCCGTGGTCTGGTACATCAACAAACAGGGCGGAACCAGGTCCTATCCCTTATGTCGAGAAGCTCTCAGACTTTGGCAATGGGCGATCTCTTCTCAGCGGTTTCTGATAGCAACGCACATCCCCGGCAGGTCCAACCTATTGGCGGACAGGCTAATCAGATCTATTCTGATGCCTCACGAGTGGTCTCTCAATCAATCTGTAGTGGATCAGATTTTTCTGAAGTGGGGCACCCCTTGTTGCGATCTTTTCGCTACCCCTCAAAACAGCAAGTGCCCAGATTACTTCACACTATTTCCTCTTCCAGGCCAACCCTTGAGAGACTCTCTAACCCAGGATTGGTCTCGGGGACTTCTTTATGCTTTTCCTCCCTTTCCATTGATTCCACAAGTCATTCAGAAAGCCACCGTTTTGAGAGCCAAATTGATCCTCATTGCTCCATATTGGCCTCGACAAATTTGGTTTCCGTCTCTACATCGTCATCTTCTGGTGCAGCCCTGGCATCTGGACCCAGTTCCGGATCTTTTGATCCACCAGTCGGGTCAGCAGCACCGGGCCATTCATTCTCTCAACCTCACTGCTTGGTTGCTCCACTTCCTTCCTAGCCAGGCTACCAATGATTTCTGACTCAGTCAGAGACATTTTAGTGTCTTCTTTAAAGTCGTCCACTAGAACTGTTTATGCTAGCAAGTGGCGACGTTTTTCGATTTGGGCAAACGCCAGAAATATTGATCCTTTTACCGCTCCTGTACCTCCGATTTTGGATTTCCTGGCGTAGGTTTTTCATTCGGATCTTCGCCATCTACAGTCAAAGTACAACTGGCTGCTATTTCCAAGTATCATGTTGGCTTGCATGACAATAACATCATGTCTCATAGGTTATGCAAAGCCTTTTAAGAGGAGTTTTCTCCTAAAACCGCCTGTGAAACATCCTCCTCCGCAATGGGATCTAAACTTAATGTTGGCATCCCTAATTCTACCTCCTTCGAACCGTCTGCTACGTGTTCTTTAAAGTTATTGACGTGGAAAACTATATTTTTACTGGCTGTTACTTCTGCAAGAAGAGTTTCTGAGATTCAGGCCCTCTGTATTCGTTCACCTTATCTGGTTTTTCATAAGGATAGGGTTTCGCTCAGAACTAACCCTTCCTTTCTTCCCAAGGTTGTATCTCAAACCAATATTAACCAATCTATTGATCTACCAGTTTTCTTTCCTAACTATTCTGACAGAGCTGAACAGAAGCTGCATTTTTTGGATGTTCATCGTCAGCTCAGGTACTACTTGCATAGGACTAAACAAATTAGAAAATCAGACCAATTGTTTGTCTCCTATGCAGAAAACAGGTTAGGTCTTCCAGTTTCTAAAGTGACCTTATCTAGATGGTTGACTTCCACCATTTCCTATGTGTACTCTCTAAGGGGCAAACAGCTATCTTCTAAACCAAAAGCACACTCAACCAGGAGTCTATCCACTTCTGTAGCCTTTCAGGATAGACTTCCCATTGACACTATTTGTGCAGCAGCTACTTGGGCTACGCCTCATACCTTTGTCTCTCATTACAAGTTGGATTTGGCCTCCAGAGATAGGGCCAGTTTTGGTTCCACAGTTCTCAAGAGTCTGTTCCATTGTGCCACCCGGGATACAGGTGCTAGGGACGCGGTCCCATCCAGCAAGAATGAAGGCGAGATTGACAACTTAACATTTAGAAGTTATGTACCTACCATAACGTTCCATGTTAGTTGTCTTCTCGCCTTCTTTCTTCGTCCCTCCCTCCTTCCCCCTGGCCTGGACAGATCTTGGAGAGTTCCTATTAGATTGCTTCCTCTGGAGCATTGTTATGAGGACTTCTTTTAGGAACCATGGTTCCTAATTATGTTAGGATAGTCTTTAGCAGGGTCAGTTAGCTGCCAAACGAGATCTGAGGTAGTTCCGCCTTGCATCATGGGATATAGGGTTGCCTCGAGCTGGTAAAAGGAGTTCTCGAGCTAAAGCAGTGCAGTCGAGCCGAGGATCGGCTCCGAACCCATCCAGCAAGAAAGAAGGCGAGAGAAGACAACTAACATGGAACGTTATGGTAGGTACATAACTTCTAATTTTCTGATTCAAACTACGAAGAGAGTTCAGTTTCTGATTCACCTCTGGGAGTTTTTTTTCTCTGAGACTACATTCTGAATGCACTGGTGTTTTCATTGGGGGAACACTTGAGGTTTCTCAGTCCCTCAGAAAATACCATGAGCTGTTGCAGAAGGAATTTCCAGAACCTTCACTCTTCCCCAGGTTCTGTCAGCGCTGGAGGATCCGTGTGTCACTGCCTGCAGTTTTCCCTGTAGTCAGCCTGTTACCTCTAGAAAGACAGATAGGATGAATTAAGTTTCTTACTCTTTCATGTTTTTGTACCCGCGGTAGTGGTGCTGTGGTAGCGTTGTCGCCTCACAGCAAGGCGTTGTCGCGTTCGATTCTCAGCTAGAGCATCTTCTGTGTGGAGGCATGCGTGAATGGGCATGCTTTCGTTGAAGATTGTGCGTCAGGGCTGGTAACTCTGCACGTAAAAATACACTACCAAACATTAGCGGACCGGAGTTCCGCTGTGGCGACCCCTAACCGGGATAAGCCGAAAGACACAACAACTCTTTCATGTTTTTATACATTCTTCCCAAACCTGACCAAGCAGCTCTAGGTTTAGTTACTCTTACTGCTGTTAAATATTTGGTTACTTCCAATCTTACTCTTTCTGCCAAGGATGGAACGATTATTGAGAAGTATGGGGAAAGTGTATGCTTCTGAAAATTTCATTTTCAGAATTTTGACTTGACAGGCTCATACTTTAAAGTTGATTGTGACAAATTGGGAAAGTATGAGATGTTTTTTCGGCAATTTCTCTTTGTGAGGAACAATCTGCTTTAAATTTAGTTTCTTCCATTTTGCGTGTCGCTACTCATTGTTTACAGAGTGTGTGTTTGATTCAGTTGACACTGTGATGCCAGAGCACTGGCCCAGTAATCAAGGAACCTCGATCTTCACCACTGGCAACAGTGGGGATGTTTTGCACACTGGGAGGATGACAAGTTCACACACAGTAAAGTGCAATTTCCCTTAAGAGCACACATACATCACAGTCAGTCTAGGGCTCGTATCTCCCTCTTTCTCCAGATCCTCAATAAAACTCCCCACTGGCACAGCTATAGAGTTGAGATCTCAGCTGAGTGACCAAGCCAATACCTCCAGCACCCTCTGTCCAACCAGTGGTTCGTCTCCATACCCAAGTAGCTGACACACACGCACATAGAGGTTTGACTGAAATATGCACACTTGCGCACATGCATGCACGCACACACACACACACACACACACACACACACACACACACACGCACACACCCTTGGGAAAGGCTGACACAAATTTACTAGGTATATCCCCATCTGCTCAGACTGTAAGGTAGTTTCACCTGCCACCAGTCATTCCTTATCGGCTACTTTAAGGCCCTTAGCAAATGGTGTCCAATCCTACTGTGTAATGTTACAATTAATCCAAGTTGGTAGTTTGACCAAGAGTGAGGCTATTAGGAGCAACCTGCACAGTGTCACCAAATAGATATGCAAGTACTCTTAAGAGCTTAAAGGAACAATCCCAGGGATTTTTTGTTTTGATTCAGCCTTTGTTTACATTTCAGATTTGCCTTTCTAAGCATGCTTACCTTTGGCTGTGGGCAGTGGGGGAAGAGTGCCTGCAGGAACTTTCATAGGTATTAACCAAAATCCATCTCAAATTGCAGATGTCCCTCAAGGATGCATCTGCAGTCATAACATATGGGTTGTCCTGCCTCAGGCAGCCCTTCGGTCGGCCGGATTCCAAAGTCTGGGTCTGGCCTCGGCTGATGTCGCACTTTCCCCGACGTCAGAGCGTCTGGGGTATAAAAGCATCAGCCGATGCCATTTTCCTCAGTCTTTCTTGCCGCGCGGTGCCCGAAGCAGAAGCTGTTCGCAAGTGCCGGTCGGTCAGATCCAGTGATTTCAGCTACCGAAAACTTCGAAAAAGCTAAGTACCCCATTGGGGACTCTTTCTTGCCTCAGCCGATGTCAGATAAAGTAAATAATTGTTTAACTTGTGGGAAACAAATACCTCATAAGGATTTCCATTCCTACTGCCTTCCTTGCTTAGGCCCAGACCACGACGTATCGTCCTGTTCAGTCTGTGCTTCCTTCAACCGACGAACTCTTAGACGTCAGTCGGAGTTTGCAGAGGAATTTTTTGGGGCTGGTTTTGCATATAAAATGCCGTCGGAGACTCCGACATCACATTTGGTGAAAAAACGGAAGGACAAGGACCGACACTCGCGGCCCGTGGTTTCGGCTGAAACCACGGTAAGGCCTACCGCGAGTGTCTCGGTTTCGGCCGAAACAGAGTCCTCGGAGATTCCTTCGTCTGAATCCACTCAACCGACCACCGCGGCCCGGGAGGCCCCGGCTGAGTCGGCTACCGAGCTACCTACCTACCTACCGAAACCAGTGCCCAGGATATGTCAGACACCATACCTTTGGACATATCTACTCCTGCACGTGGGGCAGCTAGGCCCCCTGCTTCTATGTCCATTAAGGCCTTTTCTAGGGCTAAAGCTGCTAAACTTTCTAAAGCTTTGCTTCCCAAAACTACATCCCAGAGGCCTTCCTCTAGTTCTCAGATCCTCAGCCTTGCAGAGGACCTTATTTCTTTAATTAGAGGTTCACAACCTCACCCGGACAGGGCCTCTCACCCTCCACCAGACAAAAGGCCCAGGACTGAGCCTTCTGACCCACACTCTTCAGATGAGTCCTCGGATGGTTCTGAGTTGTCAGACCACCAGGAGGAGGCTTATTCGCCCTATGAGGATTCTGATGCAGAAGAATCTATCCCTTCGGCCTCCCCTCCTGAAGAGTTTTCTTTTGGTGAGACTCTACACTCCATGAGAGAGCATTTTCAATGGCAAGGTCAGGATTTTTCTGATTCTAGAAAAAGATTAAGGACCTTTTTACATTTGCCTCAGCATAGGCCCTTAGCTATAACTCCTGTTTTGAATGTAATTGATGATGTGTATAATGATGTCAGTACAGCCCCTGATACTCTCCCCCCGGCCCCTGCCAAACCTGATAGATACTACAGGGTCCCAGATTCTCATTTCCATCTGTATAAAGCCCATTCTGCAGACCCAGAAACTACTACTCTGGGCCCTAAAGGGGTTGCGGCTGCCACTGCCAAAAATCCTCCACCTTCTGAAAGAGAGTCTAGAGCTTTAGAGAGATGGGGACAGAAGGTATATACTTCTGCAACTCTTTCCGTCAGGGCACTAAATTGTCAATTTCTTATGATACAGTACCAAGAGTATTTGTTAGATGAACTGAACAAGAAGCTTTCTTCTCCTGAGCCCCTTGACCGTAAATCCCTTCAGGATTTGGTACACAACTTAACAGCAGGTTAGTAATCATTTCTTAAAGTGTGGTTATGATGCATTGGAGGCTTCATTTAGGTCAGCTATGACTGGGGCAGTTATTCGTAGGCATGCCTGGCTGAAGGAACAATCTTTGCCAGACCATGTTAAAGCTAAACTCCTGGATGCTCCAATGGAGAAACAAAATTTATTTGGCTCCTCTGCTCAGGAGGACTTAAAAAAGTATGAAGAAAAGGCAAAATCGGTGCAAACAGTTAATGATTTCCTACAAGTACGACCACCGAGATTCAGCAGAAACTGGCCTACTAAGAATTGGTCCTTTCCAGACTCGGACAGAGCCCAGAGAAGGAGGAACAGACGCCCCAGAGGCAGAGGCCAATCTAGGGGCTCTTACAGAGGCCGTCAGTGGCAGCCTGCCAACCAGAGAGGTAGTGCAACAGCAGCAACAACAACTACTACACCAGGACAGGCCAATGACTTTACTCTGATTCCACCCACCAGGGCTCAACTGGAAGCTCCCTTGGGCGGAAAGCTTGCTTTATTCTCAGAAAATTGGCATTATATTACAAGGGACACATGGACACTGCAAATAATAGACAAAGGATTCAGGTTCCACTTCCACACTTTGCCAAAAAGAAACGGAATGACAAACCTACCACCAAATCAGAGGGCAGAGGCTTTAAAGCAGATCAACAACTTGCTTCAAATGAAAGCTATAGAAAAGGTACCACTTTCAGAGCAAGGCCAAGGATTTTACTCCAGACTATTCCTTGTACCAAGAAAAGAAAATCAATGGAGGCCTATTCTCAAACTGTCCACACTGAATACTTACCTCATTGTGCCAAAATTCAAGATGCTGACCCTACAGCAACTTCTTCCCATGTTGGGCAAGGAGTCTTGGCTGGTGACTCTAGATCTCAAGGAGGCATACCTGCACGTCCCAATTCGACCAAACTGCAGAAGACACCTCAGATTTCTTGCAGGATCAGAGCATTATCAATTCTCAACATTGCCCTTTGGCTTATCTACTGCGCCCAGAGTATTCACGAAATGCCTGGCATCAGTAATTGCACACTGCAGACTTCAGGGGATTCAAATCTACCCTTATCAGGACGACTGCCTTATACAAGCGGACAACAAGGTAAATTTGATAAAAGACTTGGCCTATGCCATCCACCTACTACAGGCATTGGGATACACAGTCAACATCCAAAAATCAAGACTGGTTCCATCCCAAAGGATAACCTTTCTGGGTGCGGATCTAGACACAACCACGCAAATGGCTTTTCTCACAGAAGAAAAACAAAAACAACTGGATTACTTCATGAATCTGACAAGACAAGCTCAGCTTACTGCAAGGAAAATCCTGCAGGCCCTGGGTTACATGGCATCCTGCATAATTCTGATCCCACAGGCCAGGCTGCATATGAGAAAATTACAATGGTATCTAAGGAGTGTATGGTCTCAACACAGTCACAGTTTGGAAACTTTGATACCAATCATTCCTTGCCTTCAAAAGGAATTCCTGTGGTGGGCTCAGGCCTGCCAGTCCAACAGACAGTTGCCTTTCAACAAACCAAAAACAAAACAAACCATCACCACGGGCGCTTCAGACCGAGGAAGGGGAGCACACATGGAGGGCAAATGTATCCAAGGCCTATGGTCTCAAGGACAGCTACACATGCACATAAACCAAAAGGAAATGCTGGCAGTGATGCATGCAATCGAGGCTTTCAAACCCTTCCTCCATCAAGGCCACTTGTTAATAAGGACAGACAACACCACGGTCATGTGGTACATAAACAAGCAGAGAGGCACACACTCCTACCCTCTATGCAGGCTGGCTATGAATCTATGGGAGTTATGCCTGAAACTCAATATCCAACTGCAGTCCCAGTTCATGTCAGGAAAGGAAAATACACTGGCAGACAGCTTAAGCAGAACTACCATGGATGCACACGAATGGATGCTGCACCCAGACATCTTCCAACTCATAACAAAGGCATGGGGAACGCCGGAGATAGATCTGTTCGCCTCCCCCCTCAACCATCAACTGAGGACATTCTGCTCAAGGACATACCACCCACAAGCATGGAGGGTGGACTCTCTCTCTTTCAGTTGGAAAGCTCTAAAAGTATATGCCTTCCCACCTCTCACTTTAATGTACAAGGTTCTACTGAAGATCAGGGAGGAACAGCCAAGAGTGATTCTGATAGCTCCAAACTGGCCAAGGCAACACTGGTATCCACTATTGAGCATGTCACAGGCAAAACCTTGGCCTCTCCCCCTATGGCCTCTTCTTCTGACGCAGAACAATTTCAAGATCATGCATCCCAACTTAAAAACATTGCAGCTAACTGCCTGGAAAATCCCTTAAATCCAAAACAAAATGTTTTATCACAGAGAGTGAAGGACATTATCATGGAAGCTCGCCGGCCTTCCACAAGGAAGACATACTCAGCTAAATGGAAAAGATTTTTCTTTTGGAACACATCAAAAGGCTTAGATGTGACAGTGGCAAGCATGACACATATTCTGGAATACTTAGCAGAACTGTTCCACAATGGCCTTTCCTATTCTTCCATTAAGATTCATGCCTCAGCAATTTCAGCAGAATACAATGTGGATCCACCTATCTTCTCACACCCTCTCCTCAAGCAATTTCTGAGAGGGATCAAAAATATCAAACCTCCAAGAAAACCCCCTTTACCTGCTTGGGATCTCAACTTTGTCTTGGAGAAACTAACACTTCTCCCTTTGAACCAGCAGCAACAAAGGATCTTCAGTTTCTGTCTTGGAAAACTGCATTCCTTCTGGCAATAACTTCAGCAAGAAGAGTATCTGAGTTACAAGCATTATTGGCAGTACAGCCATTCCTTATCTTCCATCAGGACAGAGTTACACTAAGAACTAATCCTACTTTTATGCCAAAGGTGGTATCTAGGGTATCCTTGAACCAAGCTATTCACTTGACTACGTTCTTCCCAAATCCGCAGAATAGAGGGGAAAAACTTCTGCACACCCTGGATATACACAGACAACTACGCTACTACTTGGACACAACTAAAAGTAGCAGAAAAACTGACCCAACTATTTGTAGCACATGCTGCTGGGGTGTAAGGAAAAGCAATTTCCAAACAGACAATTTCAAAATGGATAGGAAATTGCATTCGATTTTGTTACTCCTTTCATGGAAAGTCAGTTCCTGCAAACATCAGGCCTCATTCCACAAGGGCCACGGCCACCACTACAGCCTTCCTACGAGGGGTGGCTACCAGGGACATTTTAGAAGCTGCTACTTGGAGCTCCGTGCAGACATTTACCGAACATTACAATCTACCTTTATACTCCAGATCCAGAGCAGGCTTTGCTACTGCAGTCCTGCAGGGGATCCTAACTACACCATCTTTTTCTTAGTACCTCCTCCCCCAGATTGGCTATGGTATTCTACCCATATGTTATGACTGCAGATGCATCCTTGAAGGACATAGTACAGTTTTGTACCTACCATAAATGTAGATGTCCGATAGGTATGCATCTGCAGTCAGGTTTACCCACTCTCCTACCCCTCTGTGGTATTCCTAGGGTGTTTACCCCTCTTTTAGCTAGCTGGGGGAATCTATTATGGTGTATTTGTTTGTATATACATGTATATATATATATATATATATATATATATATATATATATATATATATATATAATTTTGCAAATGTTTGGAATTCTATTGCATTTATCCAAATTTAGCCTTCCTAGATGGCACCTGGCATCTGGGGCAAGAAAAACTGAGGAAAATGGCGTCAGCTGATGCTTTTATACCCCAGACGCTCTGACGTCGGGGAAAGTGCGACATCAGCCGAGGCCAGGCCCAGACTTTGGAATCCGGCCGACCGAAGGGCTGCCTGAGGCAGGACAACCCATATGTTATGACTGCAGATGCATACCTATCGGACATCTACATTTATGGTAGGTACAAAACTGTACTTTTTACTGACAACAGCTCTACCTATGAGCCATTCATTAGTTTAATCTGTGCATTTATCCATTGAGAAAAGTAGCCTTTCGGGCATTTAATGACCTGACTACTGCTGCTGCTACTGTAGAAAGCACAGCAGTAATGTAATACTTTTAAATGGGAATTATTTTTTTTCTAAAATCATTTGCTTGCTAGAGTACTTTGTTTATCTTTTAGTGGAGTGTAAGTCACATGTTAACACAGAGGTAGGATTTTCAGAAGCTTGTTAGTGTACTACAGGCAGATGTCACAAATGTCAGTGTGGGATGGTTATTAGGAACTGCTAAGAGTTTACCATTTGTTCTTTTATATTTCCCTTCCCCCCCACCCATAGGCTATTAGATTAGTTGATCTAGTTACACTCAATGATGCAGCCTTTGAAGTATGAAATTACATCTTTAGTATGTGCTAGTTTTTTGTAAAACTTAATGGTATGATTATTCCACCACAGGCAGTTGTATTTTCTTTTGTTTCATGCTTCTTGCTACATGCTTTTTCACTGGTAATAATTTTTCATATGGTCAGCAATAGTGTTGCTTATTAGTGCATGTACTCATGCAGACATACATTTATAAGACATCCCCCCCCCATTTCATAGGGCAGCATTGCTTTGAACATTTGCATCTTGGAAACAAACCCAGTGATTTGCAAATGTCCTAAGATTCTAGAAGAATAAAATCTTATAACATTTCAATAAGAATCGCATCAGACAACATTGAAACTGAATCTAGTTACTGTATTAAAAGTATTTTCCTATTAGCTGGCACCCTTCAGGAATCACACAGTAACTGTCTGTATAGTCCTGATTCTGTCCAATTCAATTGATTTTCTTTTTCTTACCTCTACTGCGGTACAATGTTTGGATCTTTCATTCTTTCTGGATATTTGACTGCAGAAGAGTTACACAGGTTACCATCTGAAAGTTGCAGCTAATGTAGTTGCTGTATTTCCCTACATTTTCCTATCTGTGTGCATAGGTATGCATGCAATATGTACTCAAAGAATGTATTCAGCCTTGCTATGTCTTACTGACCGGTTTGCAATTCAAGGTATTGTCTGTCAGATTTGTATATGCTGGATATGTAACAATGCTTGTATCTATTAAAACTTTGTATGCAGTGCACCTAATTGTTTTAGTGGTATACGTCACTGTTAATATTGGAATTCTCATAACTTTTCGCAAACTTGCCTCTTTTGTGACTCAGGTGACTGTGTTGATGAGACCACTTACCCCCTTATCAAGATGGAAATAGATACGTTAAATAAATGCATCTGTCATATGTCTTTGTGTTTATCATATGTATTGCTTTGGTTGTTTAAAATGTATTTGCTGTATATCTTTGTCATTATAGATGCACTACACACGCACACGCACACACACACACACACACACACACACACACACACACACACACACACACACACATATATATAAATCTGTCTCTGAATTTGTGTCTCTCTCCTTATGCATACATACATACCCACACCTATATGTGTGGTGTGTTGGTGGATATATGTACATGTATATGTACACTGGCATGCACGAGGAATTTGTATGCTCCAAACAGCATTCGTATTACTGACCCTTTATTGCTAGTTTTACAAGTAAGAGTTTTTTTTCCATTTGTCATATGCCACTTGACAAGAATATTAAAAGTGTGACTCAAACTACAGAAACTACAGACCCATAAACTTAATCAGCCTGATCTGTAAGGCTGTAGAATGAATCATCATGGACCCTGTACATAAGGACATAGGTGATCTCCAAACCCTTGCTCCGACACATTTTGGTATTGTCAAAGAAAGGCCATGCCTGTTAAACCTGGCAAACTTCTTCAAAAACATCACCAGAGCCATAAATGAAGGCAGTGTGGAAATGAGCCACAAATCATCATAGAAAATGATGGTCTGCATCACATGGGATCATCAGTTACCAACAATTCAAAAGACAGATGCTAGAAAACTGAATATAGTGGTCCAGGAAAAGAAGACAAAAGTAGCTTTGATCATTGAAATCACCACACCCAGTGACTACAGTACTGTGCACAGAGGGACATAAAGTTATAAAATATCAGGGTCTGCAAGCATAAATGAGAGCAGTGTGGAAGTAGGATACCCAGATAGTTCCAATAGTAGTAGGAGCAACGGGTCTTATAAAAGAAGAGTCTATAAACATATTTAGGTATGCAACCAATACATGTAACTCTGTAGTCATTACTGGGCAGATTGCGGGTGCTGCGAAGAGCAGTTTTGGCTGACATCAAAGAGTGAAGTAATACTAATTTCATGAACTTTAATCGTACTTAGACTTAAGAATGGGTTCCATTCCCATCATGGTATTAGCAACCCAAAAGATTTGGAGAAATTAAGGAAGGCAAATCTGTGCATACAACCTACCTTGACTTAGCAAAGGCCTTAGACGCAGTCACGCTTTCGGGCTTCATTGATAATATCGTCCAGTTGAATATCAACCCTTACGTTGTCAGGTGGGTTGCTAACTGGCTCACCTTCAGATCATACTCAGTCAAAGTTGGGGACTTTACCTCAACCATCAGACCTGTCAGCAGTGTGGTTCCACAGGGTTCAGTGCTGGACCCCCCAATTGTTTGGAATATACTTCTCAGACGTTCAGCGCAAAATACACCGGCTGTGGCTGACTAAGTTTGCAGATGACTGCAAATTAGGTGTAATAATTTAATTCCCAGATGATCTCAATATGCTTCGAGGGATTTACACAAATGAATGATTGATGCCAAAGCCGTAGACTCAAACTCCTTGCTAAAAAAAATGCATTATCGTCCCATTTGTTAAAAATGATATCCCTGCAGACTGTCATATACATAATACTCTACACTGACAACTCAGTAGTGAGAGAATTGGGAACGCAAGTTGACTGTAGTCTAAAATTTGACCACCATGTGCCTACTGTGGTAAGGAAGGCATTCTACATTGCACATCTCATTATTAAAGGGATTGCCTCAACAATGAAAGAGGTCATTATATCCCTGTATTCGACCCTCATCAGGTCAATAATTGAGTACAGTGCTCCCTTTGGTATGTACCTTACCAGACACCTGCAGCAAATTGAGAGACCTCAGAGATTTCTAACCAAAAAAATGACAGGGCCTCCATCACATGTCATACATTGACAGACTGATGTCACTGTCACTGTACTCAGTAGCATACAGACTACTTAGAGGAGGTTTGTGTCTTGCCTACAGAGTAATCTCATACCCAAACCTAATTGAAATGCACATCCACAAGACAAATGGGATAAATGTCACTTGCCCCAGGAAAGTTAACCTGGTCTGTGATATAAATCGGACCTGCTGGAGAGACAAATGCCTCTGAGGTTGCCACTCCTCAGGAATAGGCTACCAGTTCACATCAAACAGAGCCCCTCTATGATCCTGTGTAACTGTAGCCTGGATGGGAAACCATAAATTCCTTGCCAGGGATTTCACCTGTGACCATCGTAGAAATGTGCAGATCTTGAGTTTAGACTAGATCCTTTTTATTGGGTTTCTCTAGTATTATATTGGGTATACATGGTTAGGCTTATAAAGACCTTTGGGTTAGTAGCCTAGTAACTACCTATGAACCTGTCAAGTAACGAGAGTATTCTTGCCTTCAGTCATCTACATTTTTAGAGGTAATAATCTTACTTGAGTGTTGGCACACCCACAGACTGCACTTCATGTTTTTCAGGATAACTGTTGCATTATCCCTAAGAATTTGGTGTGGGGGTACTTAGTAGGAAGCAAACTCAGCAGCAGGTGGCCAAGAGTAATTACATGTAGACATTAATTTGCCATTACAGAGTTGGAGTTCTTCCTGGATATACAAACAGATGGCAAACAAGGTAATCCCAACTCAAAATCGGACATCATATGTATAGTTCAGGCAGGGAGCAGTCAGCGAAAAGGGTGAGGTGAAGAATAATTGGACATTTTACACTATGCTGCTTTCATAGCAAGCTCAGTTCAAGAGAGTGGCACTGGAAACAGCACCAGTATCAGTGTGGGCACAAATTAATTCACAGTATCAGTGGACGTATGAGAATAATGGATAATAAACACCCACAATACAGCTAATTAGGTGGCTTACAAAAGGGATACTACAGCAATTTAGGGACACTAGGAAGGTGCCAGGTTGTCCAGTTATATGGCTCGTAGTAAATCAAAGGAGGGCGCACATCCTGCTACTGTTATTGGCTGATTAAAGCAAGTTGTAGGCAGCATTACACCTGGCAAACTATCAGCTGGCTGCACAAAGCCATGGGGAGGCAGTGCGAGCCTTATGGGACAAACTCCTAAATATATGTCATCAGTAATACAACAAATTGTTTTTCATAGCCTGTTGTTTATCAGCCCTATGTGGAGCATTTAGCTGGTCAAACTAAGAATACTCCAAGGATAAATAGGAGCAACCTATGACTAATCAAGAGGTGAAGAACCAATGGCTGGCTCTAGCCTCAGGGACCACAGCATGGAATGTAGTACAGTGCCTACAGAAGCCGACCCACACACTTTCATCATAGACTGGCACTTAAGGAGCAGTTCTCTGCCATGAGAGGGGTACCCTGTTTACCCAGCTTCAGGTGAGGGCTGTATTGAAGACAGCAGTGGAGTGATGAAGCTTGGACCGCAAACATATACCCCATGCCCAGTTAGATTCCACACTCATTTAGCATAGCAGCAGTTTCTCATTTGAAGTGGGCAAGGACTTCATGGGAGAACATAAAGAAATTAGGAAGATGGACATACAGTGCTTATGAAAAATAGCTGAAAAGTAACCTCTTCTACCACACCTACCATTCCTGTCTTTTATTTGCAGAACCTGGGTGTTTCCTGTAAGACACAGCACCTTCAAGCAGTACTTTTGTTGACTGCAGCTTCCTGCATGTTTGATCACCTGGTACCTTGCTGGTGCTCTTCCATGTGAATTGAAACACCTGTCTTGTATATCACTTCCTGGACTGACATTACCTGAAATGTATTCTGGTACAAAAGGTGTAACGTAAAATGTGTGTTAAAGCCAAAATTATGATATTTACACTGAGGCCACACATTTTGCTGAGCTGTACACCATTGCACAACCTTACTGTTGCCTACTATTCATGGTGATTCTTATATCAAAGGTTCAAATGGCATTTTTGATATGTGCAGTTCTTGCTCTGCATGCCATTCTTCAGCAGACAGACTGCTGTCCACCCATGTGCTACATGGCCCATTCCACCCTGCTTGACCTCTTACAGCTATGCAGTATGCACAGCACCATGAACACCCACAACAAGGACTGTAATCTTTTATAGACACAGAAATGGAACATGGCTGGCATAACAGATTTCTATCCCACGGTATCCTATACTTATTGAATACACTTGTTATGCATGTCAAGCAGTCCTAGACATGGTCTGTATTCAGTAATATTCTGAATAAATAGCCTGGAAATCATAAATCCTCTCTGGGGTATATAGCATGGTGCTTCTTGACCATGGAGCTTAGCTTACTCAAAAGTGCTTGGGCTTAGCTGGCTATGCTTATTAATGGTCTTTTGAACTGTATGCGTAGTATATACCTATGAACTTAGCAACCTAAAATATAATTATCAAGTATCTTAGAAATGTGCATGCTGCATATAGAATCTCCTTCTTTCGCCTTTTCCCAGTTAGGGGTCATCACAGCGGATCACCTGTCCGCTCATGATTGGCAGTAGAGTTTTGTAGTGTCAGGTTGCCAGCCCCGGTGCCCAACCTTCCACAGAAATCACACATACACATGCACTCATGCCTAGGGACAATTTAGAGTATCCAGTCCACCTACAGTATGTTTTTGGGATGTGGGAGGAATATGCAGATAAAAACATCAGTTTATTGATGAATGTATTTCTACAAGCCATCTCATTTGAATGCTGTTATATGGTCATTAATATATAGTACTGACCACACCAATTTTCATACTACCATGACTGTGGTATAGATATCTCTGAATTGCACATGCCCTGCATGTCAACACTTGCTACATAGTTTAGCTTTACACACTGTGCTATTTTTCCTTTCTGAATACCCCCTACTGTGTTTTATGTCCTGTAAGAGTACCAACTCTATACTCACAAGCAAGGTACCTGTAAACACACATTTAATTGTTTATTTCAGTATGTAATGAAAACAACAAATAGAGGTGTGCTATACTCCACGATACCATGAATTAAACTTAACCTCTGTTTGAAGTCACTTATTTTTTCCCTTATTTCTTTATTCAGCTGTGTGTTTGTTTGTCTGTATACTTGTTAATTTCAGCTTGATAACCTTGCAAATGGGAAGCTGACAGACCCTTTTGAGTCACAATCCTGAGCTCCATGGTGCAAGACATAAACAGAACATTGTAAATAGAATAAATAATTATACCACTTTCAGAAGGAATGTCAAACAGTTGGGCAAAATGCAGAAGTGGAATTCAAGCAAGATGATAGTTGAAAAATATAAGAAATGGAAATGAGGTCAAACTATAACTATAGCTTTGCAGGCAAGAATGGCATTATTGCTCATGCCTGAAATATTTGTATGTATGTACATATGTAAAATCAATAAATATAAATAAGCTGTTTAATAGAGTGGTTATGTTAAGTGCAGAAGGATCTCTCCTTTTTTATTTATTGTGTTAGTTTAATGTGCATTGCAGTTCCTTGAACTAATGAGTGTGCATTATAGATGTTTTTCATTGTCGTGATTCATCAGCAAAATTCCTTTTTGCAACAAAATATCACACTTGATTTCACTTGCAATTTGCATTGTTTCACTTTAAACCTGATGCATTACATCAGAAATATCTGTCTATGCCTAGACACGATAGTTATGAAACAGTCAAATAAATAAAACTATGACTTCACATGGAACCTGTGTCTGCTTGCATGTTTATTTTGTAAAATAAATTAAAATACAACTTTCATGTGGAATATGTGTGTCTGTTTACTTATGTATGTATAAAGTTGTACTAGCTAGTTTTAATTAAACACAAAAAGGTCTGTCTAGTGCATAGGGATATACATGCAATAACAGCCATTAATTTCTTGTGATTTCATGACATTTCATTTATAATCGAAGGCATACATCTCAACCTTATAGTGCAGAGAAAAAAATCTTGACAGAAGCATTTAATTGGCTAAAGAAGTTAAAGATAAAGAGAAGACAACAGCAACTGTACTCAAAAGTGTTCCACAACAGCAAGAAGGTACAAGTAGAAGACAGAGTCCATATGACTCGAAGATGACTAGTTATTCCACATGAAATATCCTCTGCCATTTATCCCCCACTGTTACTAAAGAACAGGTCCTCACTGCCCTCTCCAGAGCGAAACACACTACAGCAATGGGCCCTGACAACATTCAAGGATGCCTCCTAAATAGTTTGAAACATGACATGTCAGGCCAACTAGAACCTCTTTCAGCTACAGCCTTCAGACAGGTTACGTCCCCAGGTAATGCAGGACTGCAGTGGTCATCAATTTACATAAAGGTGGACCATCAACAGACCCATAAGCTGGACTAGTCTTATATGCAAGGGCATGGAAAAAGTTATCATGGATCTAATGAATACATATGAAATCTCCAAACATTGGACCCATTCCAGTGGTTTCGTCAAGGGTACGTCACACCTACTAAACCCAGTGAACTACTGCGAGAAGGCCACTTGAGCCATGGATGATTGGCAGAAAAGTGCATACTCAGCCTGGTAAAGGCATTCAACACACTATCTCACTTGGGTATTGTACACAAACTCAAACATTTAGACATAATCCCTATGTAATCCCATGGATAGTCAAATGGCTCATGGAGAGGACACATGAAGTTAGGGTAGGGAATCCATCTCCACAACTACACCTGCTACTAGTGGTGTTCCACAGGACTCAGCACTTAGGCCTCTCATGTTTGGATTACACTTCTCTGAAGTCACAGCAAATGTGGAGAGTCTTTGGGTGACCAAATCTGCAGGTGACTGCAAGTAGGATACAGTTTCTCCAAATATGTAAATATCTTTGAGGAGGGTTTGAGAGCCAAGTAACTGGTGCCAGAAACATAGCCTAATACTCAGTGCCAAAAAATGCATATTTATACCCTTTGGGAAGTTGACCACCCCTGCAAATTACAACATTGATGACACTCACCTAACAGTAGACCCAGTAGTAAGAGACTTGAGAACTCAGGTTGACAGTAACCTGAACTTGATTAGCATGTGTCCACAGTGGTGAGAAAATCCTTCCATGTGGGGGCAAGTTGTAAGTGATGCCATGGCATCCAGATCTAAGGAGACCATAATCCCGTTATACTTGGCCCTGATTAGACAAATAATCAAGTACACTGCACTCTTCAGCATGTACCTGTCAAGGCATTCCCAACAACTATAGTGGTCACAAAGAATCTTCATTAAAGGAATACAGGTATAATAAACATGTCTTATGTAGAAAACCCCAAACTCTTGTCTCTGTACTCAGTCTCCTACAGACTACCAAGGGACAATCTACACCTAGCCTACATGTCCTTCTGAGATCCACCCTTAATGGATATGCTACACATTCACAAAACAAACAGCACAAGAATTACCCAATCTAAGGATCTAAACATTGTCTGTGACATAAGCAAAACATATTGGAGGAACAGGTGCATTTTGTACACTTTTTTTTTTGGAAAAAATACTCCATTTATGTGAAACAGAGCTCTTCTTTAAGCTTATTCAAATAACATTTGGACCAATGGATGGGAAATCATAAATTCACCCCTGCTTGTCACCTGTGGACCTTATGGACAGCAACAGCTTATATTCTAAGGTACAGCCATACAACAAAGTCTTTCTAGTCCTTGGGCATTGGCAAGTTCGAAAACTGGGTCATGAATGGCTAGGCTTAAGAAGGCTCTAGGGCCATTAGGCTGGTAAACTCCCATGAGGATTTATTTTATTGAGTTGCAAATGCATGAAATTTCTTTCCTTACAAATTTGTGTAACAAGAACAAGTTGGAGTCCAGAAATACATACAATAACCAAAATCAGCTATAGTGGAATGTAGGAAAACATAGGATGCTGGTTAGTAATAAGCTTCTCTTTAAATAAACTATACTTTACTGTGCATGACACTACTGTATACAGTGTATTTTATGTAGCATATATCATAAACAGAAGTAGGTTAAAAAATAAAAAAAGATAACCGGATACACAAGTCCCAGGATAAAAAGTGCCTGATCCTCATATGCCACTGTGAAAAACTGACAGTGTAGAATCTTCAAGACAAATAAAGATTCCAACAATAGGGTTAAGCCAGGTTCAGGATGAGGATGCACCTACCTCATTTTGGAAGGAAGTATAGTCCACAAAAAACAGTAGGTTGGAAAAGAGCCATAAGATGATAGAGTGGACTATTGAGGATAATAAAGCAATTATGTATTGTTTCTATTATACAAGAAGCCCAGAATCAGATAGACATCCAAATGATTTAGAGAGAAATTGGAGGAAAGAAAAGTACTTGCACAAGAAAAATTATCAAAACCATCACATGTATTGTTGGGGTTCATTAATACAACAGATCCATGAAAAGTATTGTATAGACAAAAATGTTGGGCCATTTGGAAGAAGAAGCAACCAAGGAAGTGCAAAAATTGTAAAGAACACCACCTAGAGATTTCTGGAAGGCAGGAAAGATAAACATGAGTATGGGAAAGAAAGACATATCTGATTTGTTGCAATATGTATGCAGAGGAGAAAGCCAAAAGAGTCCATACCAGAAAGCATCTCCAAAGATATTTGAAGAGAAATACAGGCAAAGTATCAGGTATGGAAACTTTCACAACCCAAACAATAAGATCACAAAGGGGAATGTAAAACAGAAGATTAGTAAAGTAAAAGTTAAACAGAAGCTGAAGTTATGAAATACTTCCAAAGTGAAGGATTTAGTGTAGAAAGTCTAACGCAGTTTGTCACATTGGTGGAACAATTAATCTCCAAAGTAAGGAAAACAGAAAGGAAGAAATATTGGCATGGGAAACTATAACAACTTTAATGTGGTGCAATATTTAAGCAAAGGAGAAAGCTAAATAAATCAATACAAAAAAACATGGCACCAAAGATAGTTGCAGGGGAGTACAGGCAAAGGCATATGGATATACAGAATTTCATAATACAAAAAAATAAGAAATTAAAAGGGGAAAGTAGAAAAGAGGATTAGTACTGGGGAAGTTGAATAGAAACTGAAATTATGGATTATCTGAGAAGTGAAGGAATTAGTGTAGAAAATCCTACAGTGGTAATGTCACAACATGGTGGAACAGAGAGTCTAACAAATTAAGGAGAAACTAATAAGCATGTTATTACCTGCCACATGAAGGTTCTGTACAACTGTCAGTAGAAAGCAAGTACAAAAGTTCAGTTGGAGTTGCACAGCAAAGGAAGGAGAAAGAAACATTGGCAACTCTAACACAGTCAATGTTGTGTAGTGATTGACAAGTGAATTCATATATGAAAGAGCAGCAGATGATGCAAGATGCAGCTGAAGAGAATATGTTACAGGAAGAGGTTCAATAACTTTCCGTACAATCCCTGAAGTAAACGGAGGGCAAAGGTAACACTTGCTTTATTTGAGATGGAGAGACATATTAAGATCAATGAAAAAAAATATTACAGAATGTCAACAAGGCCGAAAATGTTATAAGTTTGATTAAACAAATTAAGACAGTAATTACATTTCTCAATGGAAATTTGTGTCATATAGCAGAATTGAACACATACACACAGTGCAGTAAGAGAATTGAATGGAAAAGTAATGGAAGAAATCAAATGCCATCATGAAAGTACTGAACAGAAGTACAGAAGAGAGAACAGATCAGTACAAATACTCAGAAAAACAGATGCAATAAAAGCAATGAGCAGTATTGGAACAGATCAGGATCTGTTGTGCACTATCAGAAATTATAGGCTAAAAATATAAGCACAGGCAGAAAAACGTTGAAGATGTGCAGATAAATGTAAAGAAAAAGTACAAAATAAGCAATTTATTGATGAGCCAAAAAAGTTTTATAGAGAATTGAGAAACAAGGCAAAAAGAATTGAAACAGCACCAAAAAAAAAAAAAAAAAAACAGAAATAGAGAACTATTTATATGCGCACTCAGAACAGACACCGACCTGGCTAACAACAGGAAAAACAATATTTCTACTTAAGAGTGAACCTACAAGCTAGCCTAAAAATATTGACCAATAGCTTGCCTTCTGACGATATATAAACTATACACTGGAATTATTGCTGACAGGGTTTATAGTCCTTTAGAAGAAAACTCCGTCATGGCAATCCGTCATGGCAATAGAATAAAAAAGGGTAACAAAAGAAAATCATATTGAACCAAGGATCATTTTTTGTTAAAATCAATTAATGGAAAACTGTAAAAAGGGGAAACATATAAATACAGCATGAATAGACTACAAAAAAGCATTTGCCAGCATCCCACATTCATGGATGAAACTGGGCTTAAAAATTTATAAGATACACCCTATAGTGATTGATTACATTGCAGCTTCCATGAAACAGTGGCAAACCACTTTGCAATTAAGCCATGATAAAGGACAAATTACAGGGAAAAAAATTCAAAGGGGATATCATTTTCTGTTGATATTGTGGCATCATCCATGAAGACAGTGGAATGGTGCTCAGTGGTTGGCTCATAGCCTGTGTCACATATTCTGAGAGCTCAATCATATCTCTCTTCATATGGTCCAGGGGGGTACATCTCAGGTCATTCACATCCACATGGACAATGACTGAGTCATACTGGTACTTGAGGTTTAGTGACCTCGCTTGCATGATGTGATGAATCTTGGTCTCTGACAGGCAACTAACTGTAAACTTCTCCTTATCCAGCCTGGTGAGAAGGACATCAGTATGTCTCGCAATGGAGTCTCCTATGAACAAAACATTGGATTTTGTGGTGTCATACCTCATTGGCTTTATAGTTGAGGTACAATGAGATATGGTTTTATGTGTTGTGGTGGGAGTTGTTTTATTTGTGTGCATGCAGTGTTTCTGATGATTGAGTTTGAGAGAACTTTGAGGTTTGGGTAAGTTACATGTGAGCACATCCTCTTATGTGCGTCAATGTGTCTGGTCCTTTGTATGTACTGTGCGTGTTGTGTGTGTGTGTGTGTGTGTGTGTGTGTGTGTGTGTGTGTGTGTCACTGACAACCTTTTTGGGGTTTCTTTGTGTCTATATTTATGTAATATATTTATATATGTGTATGCGTGTATGTATGTATGTATATATATATATATATATATATATATATATGTGTGTGTGTGTGTGTGTATGTGTGTATGTATGTATGTATATATATATATATATATATATATATATATATATATATATATATATATACACACATGCATTTTTGTTTGTTGGTAAAGCTTGTATCTGTTCCACTTACTATACAGATATCTCACCCTGGCACAGACGCCAGTTAGTGGGGGTCTGTGTATTGTTGACAGATTCTCCTTTGACCACCATGATCTGTGTTTGTTATAAAATCCTTTGGCTTTACACAGCTTATCCTTTGTTGTATCTCCTCAAGTTCCAAGTAAGTTATATCCTTACTGTATCCATCCTTTATTAGGCCCATCATTGGAAACAGTGCCCCCTTTGGCACATACCTCACAAAGTACTGAAAACAGCTCAAAATATTGCAATGTTTCCGCAACAGAAATGATCTCAGGTCTCAAAAAGCATAGCTACTCAGACAGACCGAAAGATTTGTCTAGCTATAAAGTGTCCTATACATTCCTTAGCAGGTCATGTCCACTAAAGGTCCCATGTTATGAAGGACCCTCCACTCTAAGATCACCATCATCACAATAAAACTAGTAACCCTATACAATCACATCAACATTATCAGAAGGCTTGACAAGTACGCTACCGAATGGATTCCACATTAGTGAAATAGGCTGACTTTACATGTCAAACACAGTACTTCTCTTGCAACATTTATAAACAGTTTGGATAAGCGTAAGAATTCAGGATACAATCAATAAAAACAGCAAATCAATTTTCTCAAAAATGTGTTGTTTTTCACTCTCTAAATAAAAGTAAATATTATTCGCAGCCACAAATCACAGGGCAGTCATGGTCATGCATTTCCAGTACTGTATATCTGGTGCTAATGGTGCTGCTTTCTGATGAAGGCAACCACATGACTATGACCAGACACTATGCATACCTTTATTGGACCAATAGCCTGTATAGTATTATTGGGTAGCATGGCAAGGCTTAAAAAGGCCCTGTGATATCCCTTCGCCGGGCCAGTGATCATGGATTCCCAATCCTAACCATGGAGACTGGTGGGGGAATGTTCACTTTGAGAGAAATACAGACTCTCAGTATTTTCAGATGCAGCTCTCTGTAACAAGCACAATTACTCTTAAGAGCACACAGGGAACACACTCCATCTCTCTCTCCAGGCCCCAAATAAAAGTCCACACTGACTACTAAGGAGCTCTGGGTCCCTATTCCAAGTAGCTGACACACACACTCTGAGATCTGATTGTCACACATACACACCTGGGAAAAGGCTGGCACCAATTATCTGCTCTGCCACCTTTGCCCAGACTATAAAGTAGTTACACTGCCGCCAGCCAGCTACTCTAAGGCACTTACAAGAGTACCCGATTATACTGTGTAAAATTAATACTAATACAAATGGTGGTGTTTCAACAATGTATCAAGACTTTCAGGAGTGGCCACAGTGTCAAAAAATAAATATAAGTACTCTTCAAGTTAAAAATATTCTCTAAAATACCAGGCACACTGAAAAGTTTAAATATATTTAATAATAAGTAATAAAAAGAAAACAGGACAATACTGAATACCACTTCAGAATAAATACCAGCGTTTCAATCACAGGAAATGTAAAATATAGCACAGATGGACAGATTCACACAGATACAGAAAAAAAACTACATTTAGCTAATCTCACTATATTTTCTTAACTGATCATTGCAATTTCATAGTCATGTTACTTGCCACAGCAAACCAAGATGATATGGCTGAGTGGTCTTTCCTGTCAGGTTTCGCAAACAATGATGAGTACAATCTCTCACTAGTATCTAAATATTATTTCTTTACTGGCTTACAGAATAACATCACACACATCTGGTCACCTGACTCTGGTTCCCACACTACCACCTTTACTAGAAACTTGAGCCAGGATCTGGCACAGATGTCACAATACACATCTAGAGCTTTGCTAAGATTTGTTGCAGTATCTGAAAGCCATGTATTGTGCTTTGATACTATGATTATGCTCCTAAAAGACAGCATGCAGCTTAAAAAGATAGCATTGGGCATTAAAGGGAACAGTAATGTACAAGTATAAGATAAAGGCAGGATGACTCAGAGATCATGTGAGGATTTTTTTATCCATGAATTGCAAATGTGTGGATGACTGTCCACAGGATGCAGTGAAAAAAAGCTGTGGTGGAATATAAAATGTAAAAATACATTAAGTATCTAAAAAACGGCTGCATACCTGTTCAAGATGAACTGTACATTACCTAAGAGATACTGTAATGGGCAGACTTGTGTAGGATGTGGAGTCCTTGTGTGTGAAAAAATAGTATTTTTGCACATAGGATACACAACAGCAAATTTATGCCAGTCATACCATTTAACAGTGAGGCCAAAGGCGTTTTCCTGAATGGTTTATACAATGTAAGCAGCTATGCTTTCTAGAGCATGTTTATTTTAACACTGTTGCCTTTAAGAGCAGAGGTACTTAAAGATTTGTACAGAGCTACAGGCTTTGCAAGAGGCAGCTGAGTGAAGCTGCCAAAACTGACTGCAGTATTGTCTTCCTGAACAAGACAACAAGTAAAATATTCCAGTATCCACATAAGTATACAAATGACAGTGGCAATACACTCATTGATCTAAACATCTTCATTGGTTGCAGTCTACATGCCTGGAAAACAGTCATTGCAATGTTGTTACATAAGGATAAGCCCAATCACAGACCTTAGTAAATACAGACTCATTAGTCTCATATTGGCCTATTCTGCTTACTGTAACCCCAACCGACAGACCTTAGTAAAACCAGACTCATTAGTCTCACCAGCCTCATATTGACATATTCTACTTACTGTGAAATTCTCATTCTTGTATGTATAATTGTGGAGCTTTTCTCCTCGTACCTCTGCTGAAAAGGCCAATAGCTCAGTCAGAATGCTCCGATCAACAAATGTCAAATAATAAATACAATTTTCAAAACATAAGCTCCTTGCTCACATTTTTTGGGTCATGCATACATGTATGTGTTCTTTGGTTCACTTTCCTGAGTGTATTAAATTAAATTCCTTGTATAATATAGCACAACTTGTTAGAATGTGTTATAAATTTGTAATTTTGAAAGTTTTTCCAGTAAGAAATAAAACAAAACATATGACACAATAATCACAAAACTGCAGATTTCAGAACATTTTAACCATAAATATCCACTCGTCATTACAATCCACCAATATCAGTCAATATGCAAAATCGCTGCAGAAGTAAAATTCAGTACAGTAATTCCACATTAAAGAGATATGCAACTAATGTAGAGGCTGTTACTGACAAGCAACTTTACATTTCAGTGATGTTCATCGTGATACACTGCTGCAGTCATCACACTTGGGTTATCTGCCATCAAGCGGTCCCGCAGTCGGCCCGAGTTCCAAAGTCTTGGTCCGACGCCATTTTCTTCAGTCTTTCTCGCCGCGTGGTGCCCGAAGCAGAAGCAGTTCGCAAGTGCCAGTCGGCCGACTCTTGGGATTTTCAAATCGAATTTCAGACCAAAGTCTTCAATAAAGCTAAGTACCCCATTGGGGAACCTTTTCTTGCCTCAGTCCGATGTCAGTCCGATGTCAGAAAAAGTGAATAATTGCATTTCTTGTGGGAAGCAAATGTCTTATTGTATCCCTTGCCTAGGCCCAGACCATGACGTCACAGGTTGTCGATTTTGTGCTAGGTTTAACAAACGAACTATTAAACGTCGGTTGGTAGAAAATTTAATTATACCATGCCATCGGAGCAACCGATGACTGGGATGCATAAAAAGTGCAAAGATAAGGATAGGCAGCCGAGGCCCAAACCAGACACCAAGGCCTCTGCTAGGCCAGTCGACGGTTCTCCTGTTTTCAGTGAGGCGCCTACACAGCCCCTGACTACCGCTGATTTAGAACTCCAGCCTGCATCCGACTCCCAAGCGGAGATTGCAGGGCCTCCAGAGCCTTTATCTTTAGGCCCTTCCGACTCCATGGCTGATGGGGATTCTGGTGCAGTTGAAAGCCCATCAGTTGCTGAAGGTGTCTTCAGACCGATTACACTTACTATTAAATCCTTTGCAAAACTGAAAACTCCATTAAACGTAAGGAAGCCTGTACAGCAGTCTCCAGTGCAAGGCCCCATGCCTAAGAAACAGATGCT
This sequence comes from Protopterus annectens, assembly GCF_019279795.1. Classification (NCBI taxonomy): domain Eukaryota; kingdom Metazoa; phylum Chordata; order Ceratodontiformes; family Protopteridae; genus Protopterus; species Protopterus annectens. The sequence goes on from NC_056741.1 coordinate 1,071,798,095, forward strand.
TAAGATGGCCGAAGACTTAATTACCCTAATCAGGGGTTCCCATCCCCCACCTGACAAAAGGCCTAGACAGGAGGAGGACTACGCTTCCTCCGACCAGGTTTCCATTACCTCAGATTCTTCTGAGGAACAGGAGTACTCTTTTCCCCCTTATGAAGACTCTGATGTTGAAGAGTCTATTCCTTCAGCATCTCCCCCAGAAGACTACTCTTTTGGGGAAACTTTACATATCATGAGGGAACATTTCCACTGGGAAGGCCAGGATTACTCTGATTCTAAGAAAAGGCTCCGAGAGTTCCTCTTACTACCCCAGCACAGACCCCTTGCTATTCCACCTGTGTTAGACATTGTGGATGATGTTTATTCAGAATCAAGCCTTAACCCAGATTCATTACCTCCTGCACCAGCGAAACCAGACAGATACTACAGAGTCCCTGACTCACATAAATTCCTTTATAAAAGCCCTGTTGGTGACCCAGAAACCATTTCCCAGGGTCCCAAAGGGGTTAAGGCCTCTACTGCTAAAAATTCTGTACCGTCTGAAAGGGATTCTAGAGCACTAGACAGATGGGGAAAGAAAGTATATACCTCGGCTACTCTAGCTATGAGGTCCTTAAATTGCCAGTTTCACATGCTGAAATATCAACAATATTTGATGTCTGAATTAAAACAAAAAATGAGCACTCATACAGAACAGCCTGATTATAAGGAAATGCAAGATTTGTTGCATGCAGCAGAACAAGTGGGAAAACATACTTTGCAATGTGGATTTGATTCATTGGAAGCTTCTTGCAGAGCAGCTGTAACAGGGTCTGTCATTCGTAGGCATGCTTGGTTAAAAGAACAAACTTTACCTGATCATGTTAAAGCAAAGTTATTGGATGCACCCTTACAGCAGGATGTTTTATTTTGTGTGAAAGCAGGAGAGGTTTTAAAGAAAATGGAGGATAAGGCAAAATCTATGCAAACGGTCAAGGATTTTTTACAGGTCCAACCCCCTCGTTTCAGCAGAAATTGGCCAACCAAAAACTGGTCCTTTCCAACTTCTGACAGACTTCAAAGGAGCAAATACAGACGCCCAAGGGGCAGAGGTCAGCCACAAGGCTCTTACAAGCCACGACAATGGGGTGCCACAACCCAGAAAGGAGGAAAAGACAGGTCTCAAACTATCAGAAGACAATCACAATGACTTAACCCCTCAGACCGCCAAGCAAATCACTCTTGGCAGCTCCCTTGGGAGGAAAACTTGCACTTTTTGCAGACAATTGGCACATCATCACAAAAGACAAATGGGTCCTAAATATTGTAACTCAAGGATATAGGTTCCACTTTCACACTTTACCAAGGATAAAAGGAATGCCAAACCTGCCATCAAATCAACAGGCAGAGGCTCAAAAACCAATTACAGCACTCATGGACATGAGAGCCATTCAACAGGTTCCTACACAGGAGCAAGGACAAGGGTTTTACTCGACTCTTTCTGGTTCCCCGAAAAGACAAATCCTGGAGACCCATTCTGGACCTTTCAATTCTAAACACATACCTGGAAGTACCCAAAATTACCCAAATACAAGATGTTCACACTACAGCAACTTCTTCCCATGCTGGGCAAGAAGGCTTGGCTAGTAACGTTGGACCTCAAGGAGGCATACCTGCATGTCCCTATCAGACAAAATTGCAGAAGATACCTCCGATTTATAGCAGGTACAACTCATTACCAATTCTCTGCACTGCCCTTTGGCTTATCTACTGCGCCCAGGGTCTTCACAAAATGCCTGGCACCAGTAATTGCATACTGCAGACAAAGAGGAATCCAAATATATCCATACCTGGACGACTGCCTTACTCAAGCAGACAGCAAGGACATTCTTTTAAAACATCTGGCGTTTGTAAAAAAAACCTACTAAGTTGCCTAGGGTACACAGTAAACGAAAAGAAGTCAAAGCTAGTGCCCCCCCAAGACCTAATATTCCTGGGTGCCAGCTTAAATACAACTGCCCAGATGGCTTATCTCATGCCAGACAAGCAAGGACAACTGACTCAATACTTCAAAATGATGGCAACAAAGACCCAACTCCCTGCAAGAAAAATTCTGCAGGCCTTGGGATTCATGGCATCTTGCATACTACTAATACCATATGCCAAACTGCATATGAGGAAATTACAATGGTACCTGAAAAGCGTATGGACTCACACAGCCACAGCTTGGAAACAATAATACCACTAATTGCCTGCCTTCAACAGGAGTTTCTATGGTGGGCTCAGGCATGTCATCTCAACAAGGGTCAGCCTTTCACCTTGCCCACAGCCAGGCAAACAATGACAACAGATGCATCGGATTACACCTGGGGTGCACACATGGCAGGACAGTGTATTCAGGGCATATGGTCTGCAGATCAAATGACTCTCCACATCAATCAAAAAGAGATGCTAGCTGTACAAAATGCCCTAACAGCTTTCAAGGACCTCCTACATCCAGGACAACTTCTAATAAAGACTGACAACACCACAGTGATGTGGTACATAAACAAGGGGGCGCACATTCCTACCTCCTATGCAGGCAAGCAATGACCTTGTGGAACACAGCACTGACCTACCAAGTTCAACTACAAGCACAATTCCTGCCAGGAAAGAAAAATGCATTGGCAGACAAACTAAGCAGAAATATCATGGATCCTCATGAGTGGAAACTAGACCCACAAGTATTCACAATGATAACTCAAAAATGGGGGAGCCCAGACATAGATCTGTTTGCCTCCCCCCAAAACTATCAACTGTGAATGTTTTGCACAAGGACATACCACACTCTAGCTTGGAAAGTGGACGCCCTCTCATTCAGTTGGAAAACACTTACAGTGTATGCCTTTCCTCCACTGCCTCTTCTGGCAAAGGTGCTGCTAAAAGCCAGATTAGAGAGGCCACAAATTATACTTATTGCTCCAGACTAGCCACGCCAACACTGGTATCCAATATTAAGGAACATGGCTCAAGGCCCACCATGGATTTTACCTCAAATTCCTCACCTGCTGACTCAGCAAAACAATCCGATTCTACACCGCCAGCTCAAGACTTTAAATCTGGCTGCATGGCAGATTATCTAAACAACCAGTCAACACTTCTCTCTACAGCTGCTATGGATGTCATTCTGGAGGCCAGGAGAACCCAGCACCAGGAAAACCTACTCAGACAAATGGAAAAGATTCTGCGCCTGGAACCAGGCTAAAGGCCAAAATCCTCTTGTCCCAAATATTCCTCAGATTCTGCAATATTTAACTGAGATTTTGCACAAAGGCTTTTCCTTTTCATCTATAAAGATCCACGCTTCAGCTATTTCAGCTCATTACAACACGGATCCTCCTATTTTTTCACATCCATTATTAAGACAGTACCTCAGAGGGGCTAAGAACATAAGACCGCCCCGGAGAGCACCAACACCAACTTGGGACCTCAATTTTTTTTGGAAAAACTTACACTACCACCCTTCGAGCCAGCTTTTTCAGCTTATTTACAATTTTTATCATAGGAAACTGCCCTGCTGCTAGCAATAACTTCAGCACGAAAAGTCTCAGAGCTACAGGCCCTAATGGCAATGAAAACCTCATCTTTGGCCGGCTAAGAAATTGGTTATATTCAACTGGACGTATAAGAGAATTTAAGTACCTTTATCTGCACTTTTTTAAAAAAAAATACAGTATTTAATTTGATTTAAACTGTGTTGAAGGAATATTTAACTCAAATGGCAGTTATTCTGCTCTTCAGTAACTTGAACTGAAGCTAGTGTGTTATTTGCTAATAATTACAGGTGTGGGGGTAGCCACATTCTTTGATTTCCTGTCCTTGCCTTTTTAAGTGGTGCATTGTGAAATATTTTTTGCTTAAAAACCTCAGCTTTGGCCGGCTAAGAACTTGGTTATATTCAACTGGACGTATAAGAGAATTTAAGTACCTTTATCTGCACTTTTTAAAAAAAAAATACAGTATTTAATTTGATTTAAACTGTGTTGAAGGAATATTTAACTCAAGTGGCAGTTCTTCTGCTCTTCAGTAACTTGAACTGAAGCTAGTGTGTTATTTGCTAGTAATTACAGGTGTGGGGGTAGCCACATTCTTTGATTTCCTGTCCTTGCCTTTTTAAGTGGTGCATTGTGAAATATTTTTTGCTTAAAAACCTCAGCTTTGGCCGGCTAAGAACTTGGTTATATTCAACTGGACGTATAAGAGAATTTAAGTACCTTTATCTGCACTTTTTTTTAAAAATACAGTATTTAATTTGATTTAAACTGTGTTGAAGGAATATTTAACTCAAGTGGCAGTTCTTCTGCTCTTCAGTAACTTGAACTGAAGCTAGTGTTATTTGCTAGTAATTACAGGTGTGGGGGTAGCCACATTCTTTGATTTCCTGTCCTTGCCTTTTAAGTGGTGTATTGTGAAATATTTTTGCTTAAAACCTCAGCTTTGGC